>NW_024966363.1:0-1715 GCF_019238085.1 Lagopus leucura
AGGTGATCAATCAGAGGTTCAGGCCGTGACTCAGCAGTTCCCATACACTCCACCCCTTCACGGCGTGAACCAATGATCAGGTTAACAAAAGGGTAAGCTTTCCCTAATACAGAGATCCGGTATATCGCGACGCTTATACAATTTTATCGCGACGTATGTTGGTACAGTTCAAGACAAGTGATGATTAGTGGATGTCCATACTCTTCTATGGGCCAGTGCTCGATGATGTGCCTGGAGGCATGAGGTCCTGAGGTGGCTTCTTTTTCCTGTTAGGAATAATAAAATCTTCTAGGTTCCATGTTGTTGTTGGAACCCTCTCTATAGCTCTTACCCTTGATTTCTTAGGGTAGCTCTGGAATTTTTGATTGTCCTTTAGTTGTCTCCAGAGCTGGAGAAGGACGTGGTTGGGCTGGCGGTCGATCTTAGCAAATTGGACCCCAGCCCGAATTAAATCATTAAACATTTGTTTTCGGGATACCCTTATGGGTCCCGATCGAGGAGCTCGAGTAGCCGGCATTTTGGTTTTATTTACCGGCAGGACCTCTGCTTCCTCCAAAAACCGAATATTGCGCCTAGTCCGCAGGCGTTCTGTTTCTCCCAAATCGGCAACTAACTGGGCAACCTGCTGGACTACGGCTTCTGATGCTACAAGGGGATTTAATATTGAAACTAGGGTGCCGTACAGATGGGAGGGAGCTTGTTGTAGAATTAAATCTCTCATCCCTGCCGAAAATTTAACCATATCAGGGCCATCAAATGTATCTTCATAAATGGCCTCTCTTACACCCAGTTCACGGATATAGTTCTGAAGGTCCTCCATAGAGGACCACATACCTGTATGTAACGGTATGTCTGATTTATTCGGCCATACCATACGGCAGGCCGCCATTAACCATTCTAGTATGGAATGGTTTTCATCACGATATTGATTGCCCACGTATAACCTTTGCCTAAGAGCAGGATGGACAGTCATGGTGGCCAACTTAGATATTTCTGGGCCATTCACCACGACACTTTCTGCCCCAGAATCCCACAGTCTCAATAACCAAGCCGGCACACTTTCTCTGGGCTTCTGCCGAAATCGTTGTACTAAGTCCATTAATTCTGTTGCTGTGTATGGCCGAGCTGTCACATGTAAATGAGTCTGGGCAGGGGGCCATTGATCAGGCGGCACCCCTGCCGGTCTGTCCTGTACTTTTTTTGTTTTTTGGGTTATCACAGGACGGACCTCCAATGGATCAGTTTGAATTGGACATTCAAGGTCTGATTTGGATTTCTTGTTGTCCTGATCAACGAAGTCTGTTGATTCAGGAGCCTGGTCATCATTTATTGAAATATTACGAATTTGGCTTACAGGAAGATGTAGAATTGGCTTCTTCCCCGTTAAAACGCCAAGTTCGTGCTCTAACTTTTCAATGCGATCTTTCAAAAGCTGATTTTCGGTTTCTAAAGTATTATTTCTTGAGTCCGCATGATTTAAAGCGGTTAATAGTGGCCATGCCACCATGGAGGCAGCCAATTGTCTTTCTTTGGTAATAAGAATGTCCTTGCCAAGTCCTTGAAAATAGTCTGCCATGCGATATGGGGAGAGATTGCCCATAACACGTAAGGGACCCCATTTTTCAATGATGGCAGCTAACTCGTAATAGGGCGATCCCTCAAACCCTGGGATCTGCCCTGGAATCATTTTCTCTAGGGGAGTATTGTTCTCCCCC
>NW_024966364.1:0-3577 GCF_019238085.1 Lagopus leucura
GGCGCTGCAGCCCGCGCTGTGCCTTGCTGCGTCCCATGGCTGCGCCCTTTGTGTCCCGTCCTGTGTGGTGCCACCGAGCGCGGCCAGCTTCACACCGACACCCCGCGCTGCTCCCCCCCCCTCCGCACAGCTCCGGCTCCGTGTCCCGTCTCCCTGATGTCCCCTGGCGCCGCTCTCTCTCTCCGGACCGGGATCCACCAGTTCTTCTCCCGGAGGTGGACGGGAGCTTCGTGCTGCCACTGCCTGCCCCCGTGGGGCTGTGAGACATGCTGGGGCCGTGTTCTTTTCTCCCTAAGGTGGGACGACCGTCCGCAAGGAGATCATCAGGAACAAGATCCGAGCCATTGGCAAGATGGCGCGCGTCTTCTCCGTCCTGCGGTAAGGACGCGGCCCGGTGCCGCCTGGCTGCTGCTCGGGAGCCGGGCAGAGGCAGCTGCTGCTTCCCTGCTGGGGGTGGGCTGCCCTCACACCTTGGGCTGCGCTTTGGGGGCAGGGGCGCGCTGGGAGCCCGCACTCCATCCGTCCCACACACATCACCTGCTGACGCTGCATCGCCTTCCTTTGCAGAGAGGAGAGCGAGAGCGTGCTGACGTTGAAGGGCCTGACCCCCACAGGCACACTGCCCCTGGGTGTGCTGTCCGGGGGGAGGCAGACCCTGCAGACCGGTGAGTCCCACGCCGTGCCCCCATGGCGGCTCTGGCTCTGCCCCACTCCGTCGGCTGCGAGCAGGAGCTGGGGGTCGGGGGGTGGAGGGGGGAGGGCAGGATTTGCGGCGCCGGTCGGGGTGCGGAGGCCGCCTGGGAGCCGCAGGCAGTGCTGAGCTCACGGCCCGGGCGCCGTTCTGTGTCTCTGAGCCCAGCTCCATTCGTTCTGCTGTGAGCTCTGTGCCGCAGCCACGATGCGCTGCCACTGCCCGGCTGGGCCCCCGCAGAGACCCTGCAGGAGGTGCAGCGCAGGAGGGGCTGCTGCTCCACACCTGGGTGCGCCGAGACCCCGCTGGGCTCAGAACGGCTGTGGGGGGGGGGGGGGGGGTTCCCTTTGCAGACCTTTGCCACCCTTGCAGCCCCCAGCCCCACACTGAGCCACCGAACGCAGAGCCACGATGCTCCGCGCTGCTCCTCTGTGCTGCGTCCAAAGCCAAAAGTGCCACTTTTTGGGGATGGGGGCTTGGAGGGCTGAGCTGCGCCGCGCTGCCTGGCTGCGCTCCCGTGGGTGCAGCTGGGTGCGTCGGGAGCTCCGGCCCCTCCTTGGAGGTTGGGCTTCCGTTCTCTGCTCCCTCCTGTGCTCCGGGCTCCGGGGCTCCCGCTCTGCTCTGTCCCCTCCTCTCCGTGGGCTCGGCGCTGATGTTGGATCACTCACTGCTGCTCTTCTTGTTTTTCTGTCTCCGTTTCTGCATGCCACTCTTCTTCTGTATCGCAGCCACAGTAGAAGCGGTAGAGGCACGGGAAGGTACGGCCCGAGAGACCCGAACTGTGTGTGTGTGCATCTCAGAGAGCTTCCCTGCCTCCCTCGGCTCTGGCTTCACCAGGAGGTGCCAAATGCCCAGGCTTTGGCTCTGTAATGAACTCTGAGCCTCGCAGCTCAGCGCCGCCAACCCCAAATCCCCCTCAGGGCCCTGCAGTGCCCAAGGGCCGGGGGGCAGAGCGGGCTGCACGTCGCTCACAGCATCGCTGCTCCCTGCAGGAGGGCCGGCTGCTCCTCGAGGAGCCCTGTTCTCCCCTTACAAACAACGTCCTGATGGAGGACAGCAGCTCCCTGCGCAGGGGGGACCTTCCATGCAGGTTGCTGGAAGCTGATTGCAAACCAGCCCAATCCTTGCTGCAATGTTTGGCGCAGCGCCTCTTTTTTTTGCCCCATTGGTGCCTGGGGGCAGCATTTACTTCCAGGTGGGGTTTCCCCGTGGGCTGCGCCTCCTGCTGGGGCCAGAAGCGCTGTGTGTTTGCTGGGTTGGCTGCCGCGGGCCGCGCTGGGCTCTGAGCGCTGCGGCTGTGTTGCTTTGCTGCCGTGGGGTTTGGTTGGCACCCAAAGCTGCCGGGATGCGCTGTGAGCAGGGGGGGGTGAGCAGGGATGTGGGCTGCACTGATCCCCCCCCCCCCTTCTGCCCCCAGACCTTTGGGTTCCTGTCCCTCAACAGCACAGCACAGCAGAGCCCTTCTGCCTGCATCCCCAGCCCGACTCATCCAGCATCTCTGCGCCCTCAGCGTTTGTGGCCGGCGCTGAGCTGAGCGCTGCAGCCGAGGCGTTGGAGGGCAGGGGGGCCATGCAGGGGGCCCTGGGCGGGCTGCAGAAGTTGGGCCCACCAGAACCTCATGGGGTTCAGCACAGTGTTGGGTCGGGGCGATCCAACCCCATGTGTATTGACACAGGCTGGGGAGGAGCTCCTTGAGAGCAGCCCTGCGCACAGGGGCTCAGGGCTCCTGGGGGGCGAGAAGCCGGACGTGAGCAGAGGGCTGGAGCTGCTCAGCGTGAGGAAAGGCTGGGGGAACTGGGCTTGTTGAGCTTGGAGAAGGGAAGGCTGCAGGGAGACCTGGTGGTGGCATCCAGGAGCGGATAAACAGGAGGGGAACGGGCGGGTGGTGATGGGACAAGGGGAATGGTTTTAAAGTGAGACGGGGAGGTTTAGGATGGAAGTGAGGAGGAGGTTTTTCCCCCAGAGGGCGGTGAGGCACTGGCTGCCCAAGGAGGCTGTGGATGCCCCATCCCTGCAGGCATTCAGGGCCAGGCTGGATGTGGCTGTGGGCAGCCTGGGCTGCTGGTTGGCGACCTGCACACAGCAGGGGGGTCAGAACCGGCTGAGCACTGCGGTCCTTTTCTAAGCCATTCTATGACCCCCTGCCCTCTCTTTCCCCCCCCTGCAGCCATCCGGGGCTTCTCCCCGCAGCACAAGATCCGCAGCTTCGAGGAGGCTCGGGGTCTGGACCGCATCAACGAGCGCATGCCGCCGCGCCGGGACTCGCTGCACGCCGACGGGGCGCTGCACCTCCACCCCAGCCCCAGCCCTGCCGACAAGAACAACGGCAAGAAGAGCCCCTAACGGCGCCTGGCAGCGGCCCATGGATTTTATTTATTTATTGATATTTGGGATGGGGGGGGGGGGGGGGGGGGGGGGAGGTTGGGGGGAGCCTCTTTCAGCCGCAGGCACCGCCGCGCTCCCGTCCGCATGTCGCCAGGTGCCCGTCCTGTTTCTTTGGGTTCTAATTTATGTTCCATATATATATATATGTACATACACACACACACACACACACACACACACATATATATATATATATCAAATAGCCCCTTTTTTCGGAGGTTCAGAAGCCGGTCCCGGTGCAGAGCGCTGCTGCAGGCGCTGCGCTGCTCCCTGGCAGCCCCCAGCCTGGCCCTGCTGGGCCTCCTGCTGCTCTGTGCTCCCCCCGTCCTTCAGCCCTGCTGAACGCAGCCCTCGGATCCCAAAGCAGGGGGAAAGCAGCGCGCCCGGCCCCCCCCCCCTCCATCTGCATCTCCCTGGGCTCCTTTTGGATCCCCCCATCCCACCTCCAGCTCTTTGGGACCCTTTGGGTCCTCTGCTCCACCTGCACCCCTCTGTGGCTCC
>NW_024966365.1:0-30089 GCF_019238085.1 Lagopus leucura
TGTGGCGCGGGGGGGTGGTGGTTTGGGGTTTTGGTTGGTTGGTTGTTTGGTTGGTTGGGTGGAGGGAGGGAGGGAGGGAGGGAGGGAGGGAGGGAGGGAGAAGGGTAGATGGACTGAGGATGAATGGAGAAGGGTGAGTGGAGGAGGGTAGATGGACTGGAGAAGGATGAATAAACGCACAGATGGATGGGCAGATGGAGAAGGGAAGATAGATGGGGAAGGATGGATGGACTGAGGGTAGATAGATACAGAAGGGTAGATGGGTGGAGAGGGGTGGATGCAGAAACATAAGGAACCCATCTAAGAAGCCCATGGGCAATGTCATCTGGAGGGAGAGTTGAGCCCACCCCTCGCCCCCTGTTGCCCAGCAGATGGATAAGAAGCCCTTCTGCCTCATGCAGGAAGCAGAGGGGATGTTTTGGGCTCTCCTTGGGTGCAGAGAAGCTGTTCTACACCAGACGTGGCTGCATCCCTCAGATCCCACCAGTGTTGCTCCAGCACCATTCCTCCAACCAAACCACCCAAAAAGCATCAGTGAGGCCCTGACCAGGCTGTGAGGAGCCAGCAGCTGAGATTGGGGCTTGGAAAGCTGTGAACTCCTCCAGCTCCACCCTTCAGTCCATGCTGCTGCAATGAGTGAGGGAACAGCAGCCAACACAGAAATGTTTTATTGTTCAGTATAAAATTTATGGGGTGTCTTTTATGACAGCGTCCCAACGCTGGGCTGCAGTAAAGGGATAACTAAAAGTCTAACTCACAACAACAGAGTGGGCAGTGGCATGAAGCCTGATGGCAGGGGAACAGCTGACAGAGGAAAAGATGGGATGCCACTGGTAGGCAGCCAGGGGCAGGGGATGCAATGGGTCTGGGGGATAAGGAAAATTCTGGATGGATGGGAAAATCACAGCATGCAAATGGCATCCCTGAGGAATTCCAGGTCTTCCTTTAGTACACATGGCACCACGACTAGGACTGAGTGCAAGCACAGTGGCAAGGGCAGAGTGCACTCAGTCCATCCTGAGGCCATTGCACCAGTGTCTTGGCCTATGCAGTGCCAGCTGAGCTTCTATACAAGGGACAAAGTGGCAGCAGCATTTCTTGGAGGGAACTGTCTCAGGATGGAGATGTTTCTCCATCACCGTCCCCTGTCTGCATTGCCATCATTGCCATCATCTCCATCATCCCCATCGTCCCCACCCCCATCATCCCCACCTCATCATCCATCCCTGTCCCCAACTCCATTTGCGTCTCCATGAAACCTCTCTCCAAAGACATTCCTTGCTGAACTTCACTGTCAGTCTCTAAATCTACCTGCCCAAGGCAGAGCTCAGCAGGGATCCAAGGTGCAATGGCTGGGATGAAGTCCAGCACACCATACTCCAGGCAGAAATTACTTAGGGATGGAAGAGAAATGGTCCCAGGCAGGTTCCTGTGTCACTGCTCCTCACAGGTGATATTTATGCTGGCCATGGAGCAGCTGGTCCCAATCTCCATCTGTCACCCATCTGGGAACAGTGAAGGGGCTCCATAGCTGATTTCCAACCCAGAGTTGGGTTCAGAAACCTACGTGAGGCTCAGCACCATAGAGATATCCATAGGAAACCTCATCTGAGCTGCACAGCGCAGGGTTTGTGCGGTGTCCCCCAGGAATGAACCCATTCCAAGGAACCCAGCGGAGCATCCTCATTTCCAATGCCGACTTCTTCCAGTAAATGAGCATCAATTGGCCCTCAACTCACTTTAATTAGAAGCACAGAAGCGTGAGTTAATGAGAGTGATGAATGAGGGGTCAGGCTGTGCTGGGGCAGGCAGCATCCTCCTTTGGCAGTGCTGAATGACTATGCCTTCACCCCAGGGATGTAGCTCAGAGCATCAGATGGGCCCCGTCACTTGGATGATGTCACGGTGCTCCACTGGCCCTTGGATGCTCCGCTGCAGCTGCTTTGCTACCTGCCTGCTGCCCCAGTGCTGATCCTCCATCCTTGGGATGAGCACAGATTTCTGTCCACATCCCAACCCCATGGCAGCAACTCCTGGTCTCTGGGAGCGCAGCAAAGAGCAAATAGGACAGCACTGATGTCCCAAGGTGGGAGCTGCTCACACTGGGCCTTTTACAGCCCAGTCACCTCTCCAAGAGCAGCACATGCACTCACTTTGCAGCTTTCTTAGGCAGCAATCCAGCATGCCAGAACCTTCCATTTCCTGGCCTGAATTTGCCCCCAGCCTTCACTCTATCCCTGCTGCCAGCCCTGGGCTTGGTTTTCAGCCCCAAATCAACTGCAGCCCATCTGGAATCAGGCTTAGAGCTGCTCTAGGGCAGGGGATGCCCTGGAGGTGGGCAAGGCTCTGTAAATCCCTGCTGGGTAAGGGGTCTGCAAAGATTCCGAATCCACGCAGCCAAAGCATCATCCCCAAACCCTGCTATGCCCCAGTGAGAGAGGAACCACCCCACAAAAGATTGGGGTGCCCTCTGCACCCCTCTTGCCAAAACGGATGAGGAAAGGAGAGCTGGCACTGGAGGGTGAATCAAAAAGGCGCTTTAATCAGATTGATCCGACAGATCCGGATCTCCAAATAAATAGATTTATCAAAACAGAATAAAACAAGAAACTGGGGGTAAATACATGTACCCAAACGACCTGAAAATCCCCCAAAGCTATTTCCAGTCTGGGGGAGAGAGATGCTGCTGCACTCCCTCCTCTCCGTGCTGCAGGAATGGCCCTGTTTGCCCTTTGGGAGATGCTCCTCCTGTGAATACAGCCCAGAAGATAGTATGTAGGATATAGATAAATATAGAGCATAATGACACGCTTCGTTAGTGCAGTGTTTGGAGTCTCAGAGCCAGCGAGCGGCGAGTGCCGGAGGTTACATTCTTGCAGGGGGGACAGGGGGACAGAAAGAGGTGGTACCAGCAATCGAGTGGCACCTCCTCCACCCCCACAGCATGAGAAGCAGTTTTGGTTCTGTTGGACCTAAATTTGTGCCACCACCCCATGCCCCTGGCTCCCCTCCATGCTGTCAGCAGGTGGGTCCTCCAAAAACGACGTGCAAAGAAGGGAAATGGCCGAAACAGAGCATCCAAGGGAGCTGTGGGTGCCCCTGTTCATTGCTGGGGATTTGGACCAGATGGCCTCTAGGGATCCCTTCCAACTCAGACCATTGTGAATCGGGAGGAAAGACTCAAGATTTTTCAATACCCTTTGGAGGATATTTGGGAAAACAACAACAACAACCACTTTTGCAGATCACAGGGCCTCCAAGAAAGGAGACAGAGATAAGTCTTCTCTCCTTGCAGGTCATCACGATGCTCCAAAGCACGTTCTCATCCTGCTTGGTCGCTGGCTCCCAGAAATGCCTCCTGTCTTCACATTGCACTCCCCCTCTGCCCACCTGGCTCCTTCAGCAGCAGGAGACACGATGGCCTCCTCCAGTCCCACTGGAGCACTCTGAGGGACATCATGTTGCCCTGGTGGCTTTGGTGTGGACACGGTGGTGGTGGTTGGGTTTGGTTCATCTGCTGGAGCTGCTGCCATTTACACTAGTGTATCTCTTATTGCTGTGCCAGTCTATTGAATAATGCAACTTTTCTTCGTATATATGTGTAGGTGTGTATGTGTGTGTGGGTGTAGATAAATCAATAGCTAGGTTAAAGTTATTTCTTTTTTTCTTTTTTCTTTTTTTTTTTTTTTTCTTTACAAGTTCTTTGTTTCTTTCTCTGGGCTCTCTGTCATCCTCAGCTCTGATGTCTGGGCTTGGAAGATGTTCCAGTGACCTGGGTGAGCAGAGATGGACACTGGTTAGCACTCACCCTCAGTTACTGGGATCAGGAAAGCCCACTTGCCCTCTGCATCACACCTACTGCCCCTGGGGGCCACTGCCAGAGCAGCTCATCAGCAGCCCCATGAGCTGGAGGCTTTGTCATCTCACAACTACAATGGGTCTGAGGCCGAGAGATGCTCAGGGGTTTTGGTGTCTCCCACTGGAACACCAGGGGCTGCAGCCAGAGATGACTGCTACCCCCTAACCCTTATCCCATAACCACTGTTCCCTACCCCTCATCCTCTGTCCCCATCCTCTATCATCTATCCCCTATCCCCTATCCTCCCTCCCCTATCCACTATTCTTTATCCCTTAACTTCTATCCCTTATCAGCTATCCCTGTTCCCTATCCTCTGCTCCCTGTCCCCTATCATCTTCCTCTTCCCCCCCTCCCCTAATCCCTTACCTCTTATCTCCTATCCACCACCCCCATTCCCTATCCCCATGCCCTATTCCCACCCCCTCTCTCCATGCCTTATCTCTATTCCTTATCTTCTTTCCCTATTCCCTTTTTCTTATTCTTGAGTTGGAACTAGACAGTCTTTAAGGTCCCATCCAACCCAAGCTATTCTATGACTAATGATCCTCTATTCCTTATCCCTTTACCCTTTCCCACATCCCCCATTCACTCTTGCTTATCCTCATCCTCTATCCTCTTAATCTCACCCTCTTTTCCCCACCCTCACTCCCTCACCCCATCCCCCACCCCCTATTTCCTTTCCCCTCCTTGCTGTGTTTCTACTCTCAAGCAGAGCTCCACAAGCCTCTCACAATGCAATTAACATCTCAATCAACGACTTTTCCAGGGTTTCCCTGTGAATACACTCCCTGCAAAGCAAAAGCATCACCCCAAAAACAGGCACTGAGCCCGCCCCAACCCCTCCCACTGTTCCCCTAAAGCATTGCCATGCACCTCAGAGATGCTGGAGGAAGCTCAGCCCTTTTCTGCATCCCTTATAGCTGATTGACCTCCCCACAGTCCCAGTGAGGGGCAGAGACCCCGTTCCAGTGTGGAGCCCAACCTGAGAGCAGAGACTTGAAAATCCCTCAGCGCTTGGCCACGAGGTGCTGTCTCAAATGGCCTGAAGGTGAAAACCAACCTTCACCTACACCATCACTGGGTGAACTGCTTCATAATGGGCAGCCAATACCCTGACCCATGGATGCTGAGCAACACGGGAATGGCCTCGATCCCAGCCTGACCCATTAAACCCTAATCCAGCCCAGGCAAAGAGGCAGCCAAAGGGAAACAGCGCGGCAGTTTCGTTCTGCGCAGGCACGTGTGCACCAGCATTCCTCCCTTTTTTGTAACATTTACGCACATCCAAGAACATTAAGAATGATTTTCAAAGATATTCCAGAGTTTATTTCTTTCAAATCCCTCGCATAATTTCGCTCCCCGCCCCGTCACACCAGACGGATCAGATATAAAAACCAAACAGTTTTACGGGCTTTGGAGGGATCTCGCCTTTGCGTTTCACAAGAGCACGTCCACTTTTAGAAAGCTGGCTGCCCTTTGCAATCCCATAAAGAGAAAATGTGGCCACTGACCGAGAGCACGGGGTGGTGGGACCCAGCAGGAGGGGAAGGGGGACAAAGGGGCTCTTTACCTTCATTCGTCCTGGTGATCAGCCTGAAGTTCTGTGCTTCTTGCTTGAATTCCTGCTTGCTGATCTTCTTGGTTTGGATCAAGTGAAATATCCCTGCAGAGAGAAGCATGGGGGCATTGCTGTAGGGCTCGGCGTGGCTTTGGTACACATCTCCACCCCCTCCTCATGCACACAACCCAAGGATTTAGGTTGTGGGGTCCAACAAAACTCATTGAGAGGTTGGGGTGCCCAGTGTAGGACTGGGAGAAATCTCTTTTCCAAACTGCACTGGAGGAGCTCTGAACTCCAAGAAACCATCACAGGGACAAAGCTGGGATCAATGGGATCCCGGATCCCTCTCCTCTCCACTCGCTCTCCCCATGCCATCCATCCAACGGGGGTCTTTCCTACCTCCTTCTGCCTCCTTTTTATAGACTCATTGAATCATTATGGGTGGTAAAGACTACCGTGCCCAGCCCTGAAGCAGCCAGGACCAAAGTTTTTCCATTCCTTTGCCCCCAGCCCTGTAACTTCTCCAGGACAGGAAACGCACAGCTGACCTCAGATGGATATTTCAGCCCACACCAGCACTCTCCCATTCAGGGGATGCCTGAGTCAGATGTCTGACATGAGAAAACCACACATTTAGCAACGGAAGTGACCTTTCCGTGGGATTAAGGGGTCAGGATATTCATCCCTGTATGGAAGCATGATGAAGGGGGCAGCTATGTAGGGCACATCCTCCCCATACCTCTCCCAGCTCCTTCCCACGTGCCCCGCATTGCACTGATGTCTGATGTCGTTTCTCTCTGTTTGGGTAAGAGACCTTCCTGCTTCCCAGCAGCAGTTACACATACGGTGAGCGTGTAACGGATGGGAAGCAGCGTGTGATCCATCCAAATGGGATGTTGTGGAGCGTGGAAAGTTAATACGGGAAGTCTTAATGCATCGGGAGAAATATGAGGCCGGTTGGGCTATTAATAAGCCCTGTAAGTGGGTCGGGAAATGGAGTCCTACCAGTAACAAAAGGAGACGCTGGATGGAGATAATAAAAGTGTTAATGACGCAAGGAAGGCACAAGTGTTCCATAAATCCTTCTCTCTATACTTAGAAAGGAGCAGGAGGGTGTGCTCACAGCCCTGGGGCTGATGAAGCACTTTCCACCAGTAACCGGGAGGTTGTTTTAAACAAGAGCCACAAGAGATAAACATCGTTTAATCGACCGACCTGGATAATTTACACTTGAGAGCCCCCGGAGAGCTGGCTGAGATGTGTGGTCTCTGGATGGTCATTTCTGACACATTCCAGGAGCTGGGGAGCCATGGAGGAACGCGGATGTCGAGTCAGCACTCACAAGGGGATGAGAATAGTCTGCTCTTGCTGCCCATGGAATCATAGAATCATTCAGGTTGGGAAAGATCTCTGAATCATCCAGTCCAACCTACCACCAATACTGCCTGCTGACCATGTCCATGAGTACCTAACCCGGGTCTGTAAGTAATGAAAAGCCAACATGGATGGAGCTGGTGAAGAATGAGGATTGTGGGAGGCAAAGTCTAGAAGATGGGGCAATGCCAGCAGATCACAGAATCACAGAATGGCCCAGGTTGGAAGGGAGCTCAAGGATCACAAAGCTCCAACCCCCACCACGTTTCACAGCAGCCCAGGCTGCCCAGGGCCCCATCCAACCTGGCCTTGAACACCTCCAGGGATCACAGGGGCATCACAGCCTCTCTGGGCAGCTGTTCCAGCACCTCACCACTCTCTCTCTAAACAACTTCCCCCTGACATCCAACCTCAAGCTGCCCTCCCTCAACTCCAAACCATTTCCCCTTGTCCTGCTGACATCTCCCCTTTCCAAGAGCTGACTCCCCTCCTATCTGCAGGCTCCCTTGAGGCACTGCAGGCTGCACTGAGGTCACCCCGCAGCTTCTCTTCTCCATGCTGAACAAGCCCAGCTCCCTCAGCCTGTCTTTGCAGGGAGGTGCTGCAGCCCTCTGCTCATCTCTGTGGCTCCTCTGCACCCTCTCCAACAGCTCCCTGTCTTTCTTGTGCTGGGGGCTCCAGCCCTGGATGCAGTGCTGCAGATGGGGCCTCAAGAGCAGAGCAGAGAGGGACAATCACCTCCCTGTCCCTGCTGGCCACCCCTCTGCTGATGGAGCCCAGGATCCCATTTGCTTTCCCAGCTGCAGGAGCACTGCTGGCTCATGTTCAGTTTTTCATCCACCAGGACCCCCAGGTCCTTCTCTGCAGGGCTGCTCTCAAGCACCGCTCCATCCATCTGTATGGATGCCTGGGATTCCTCCAGCCCAAATGCCAAACCTGGCACTTTGCTGTGTTGAACCTCATTAGATTCACCCAGGCCCACCTTTTGAGTCTGTAGAGTTCAGTCTGTTCCTGCCCAACAGATGCTGGCATTGAGGAGGATGAGATGGAGGGAGGTGGTGGGGCTGCCTCTTCTCACCCCTCCTGGTGCTTTATACACCACCTCAAGGCAAAAAGCAGATAGATTCCAATATCATGGAGTGCAAGGAATGAGCTAACAACCAGACCAAAGGACCAGAAATTGCTAATGTCAAGGAAGGACTGATTAGAGGGTGGAGAAGATGACACGGGCTGGAGATGATGGCATCTTCATATGCATCAGGGGAAAGGAGTCTGCTGTCACCAAACACCCAACCCAGAGAGAATTCAAGGGCAGGAGTGTGATCTACAGGGAGGCTGCATGTTGGGAACAGTTCTCCTTAAAGAAAGGGTTTGTGGCTCTGGAAGAAATTATACAGACCATAGATTTTCTGTGGCAGGAGATCTACAAGCACACATAACAAGAGAATACACCCAGATGGGAATGGCTGAAGGTCCCAGAGCCACAGATTTTCAGGACAAAACAGGATCTTTGGGTCATTGTCTAATCCCAGCCTAGCAGTGTGAAAGAGGTCCGTGGGGCACTGCACCTCCAAGTACAGGAGGCAAAGACAAGCCTCTGAACAGTGCTGGTCTCTTTCTGATTCCATCCATTTTGTCCACACTGCCTGCAAAAGTTCCTTCTCCAAAACATCAGAAAGTCACATTTCAAACCTCCTGAGCCATTCAGACCCCTAAAATTGTGGAGAAGCCCACACTGTGACTCGTGCAGGGGCATCATCAGAAAGGTGGGTAGAGGTTTGGGCTGGGTGTTGCTGTCAGTTTCTCCTCTATTTCGGTGCCTCGAGGAGGAAACCATCCAGCACAGAAATAGAGGAGGCCACGTAGGATGGTAAGCCATACAAAGGTGGATGGACAGGCTCCAGGCGTGACTTGCAGGCTCCCTGTTCCACACACGCTGCTCTGTTGGTAGAGTGATGGACCATGGAGAGGTGGAATCCATATGTGACTGAGCTCATGCTCTTTCCCAATAGTAACACTTTGCTCTGCCAAGCAAAAGAGCTGTGTTGGCCTCGGGGACAAGGGCCTCCCCTGTCCTTGGCTGGCAGGGCTCGGGAGCTCCGTGCAGACACGAAGCTTTTGGCCTCAGAAGGTGGCAAGAAGGTTTGGGTGGTGACCTCTGCCAAGCAGCAAGGAGAGGAAAAGAGGGGGGGAGAGGGGGGGCCCAGACAGTGCAGCTCAGCTGTCCTCCAGCTACAAGGTGCCCTTGTGAAGGAGGCTTCGCTGTGCTGGGGGAGGATGGAGAGAGGAGGAACGTGGGGGATGGAGGGGGGTGGGTGGGAACATGGCGACAGCCACAGCTCCATCTCTGGAGGCAATTTCTCTGATTAATACACATGCACCCACCCTAAGTGGCTGGGAAGACCATGGAATCACAGAATCATTAAGGTTGGGAAAGATCTCTCAGATCATCTTGTCCAACCAGCCAACTACCACCAATATTGCCCACTAGGGCAGTAAGACTGGGAACAGCCCCAAGAGGGATAAGAACTCCTTTAGGGAGTGAAGTGAGACACCTACACACCCAGGAGAGCAGAATATCTGTTTAAAGGTGTCCAGAAGACACCCAGCTCCATGCTCTGAAGGTCGCTGTGTCCACAGGTAGGGCACAACTGACCCGAAGTGCCCCAAACTTGGGCACAAGTTTTTGTAAGTATGTCCAACGAAGATTTGAGGCTGGAACATTGTTTTGGGCACCCAGGCCCAGAAGAAACAAGACACAAAGATTCACGAGATCATGCAACTTGGGTGGTGAGCTGGTCCATGAGAGTGTGGCACAGCTAGATGTACACAGAGAGTGCAAAAGATCAGTGTCGTTTGACAGAGTCTGTACTGTGCTTTGCTGGAGTGTGAACCAACCAAACATCCCAAACCCCTTTTCCAAAAAGCAGGCTGGGGCAGCTCATATTCCCTGCATGCAGCTCGGCAAGCTTTGTTCCCAGCAGTTGGTGGATCAGGAACAAGAAAGGACAAAAGCAAAGATACAGAATGACTACAATACGTATTTTTTTTCAGTTTTCCATGTGTTTGGCATGAAAGCAGGTGGGTTTTTGAGGAAGAACCCCACAGCCTCTGCCTTGTTTGCCCATGCAGAATCATAGATTCATTCAGGTTGGAAAAGACCTCTAAGATCATCTTGCCCAACCACCAACACCTAGTTCAGCCATCCAAGATGCTGTGCCACTGGATGGTGTTGCAGCTTCTGGCTGGGTACACTGGGATCAAAAGTGGTTTCCAACACCATGCCTGCATGCAACTACAGCAAAAGAGTGCAGAAAGTGGAAACAGAAAAGCCAGCCTGCTGTCAGCAGGTTTCGACTTCATGGGCATGGTGGTGATGGGTTCATGGTTGGACTTGGTGATCTCAGTGGTCTTCTCCAGCCTTTAATGATTTATGATTGGAAAGCAGCACATGTCCAAACAGATCTCCATTGCTGGCTGGCTTTGTTGTGGGACTCACCTTTAATCAGCTTCCAGTTATAGATTTCCACCTCTTCCGTGAGCTCCTTCTCGATAGCGACTGTCCTCAGGATCTCCTTGGAGTTCTCGGAGCTCGGTGGCACAAACATGTACACCAGGACGTGGTTGGGGGCCTTGCCACATCTCTCAGTGATGATTTCATCAGTGGGTTTGACTCTGGTTTCTGGGCACAGAGAAGAACAGTTCATTAAATAGGGCAAGAGCAACACGAAGGAGGTGGAGCAGGTTCCTGAAAGGCTGGAAGAGAAGGCTCAGACCTGGGGTTGGATCCCAACAGGCACAAAGACATCAAGGCTGGAAGCAAAGGGAGGTATTGATAAAAGGGGATGTTGATAAAGGGTGATCTTGACAAAGGGAGATGCTGACAAAAGGAGATGTTGACAAAGGAAGACATTGATACAGGGTCTGTGGAGTTGCCCACCTCCGTAATTTCAACTCCCCTTGGTTTTAGCAGCCCCTATAGCAGCAGCGATGGAGCAGGGTGATTTTCTCCACCTGCATCCCTTCTAACCACCACCTTGGTGCCAACACCATGCAGCAAAGCCCAGCCTTCCCATCTCACAGAAGCAACGTCAGTGAGGCAGAGAGATGAGCCCACAGCACGGGAGCCAGCACCGTGTCTGTGCTGCCTGGGCACAGTGCCCAGCCCAGCCCCACGGGTGGGCTCAGCCCCAAACTGAGCCCCCTCCCCACGCAGAGCTCCTTCGCGTTGGTCCAGGCACGCAGCAATTGGCACAACATCTCCAGGACCCTGTGTGACTTCTCCAACACCCTTGGGTGAAGAAGAGACGCTCATTTCTTGTTGTTGTTGTTGTTGTTGTTGTTTCTGGAGTAATGAAGAATCCCCCACGGTTTTGGAAGGAGATTTATTGCCTTTGGTTGTGGTCCTTGGAACGCAGAGGAGCTCAGCTGAATTTAGCCTTGTTCTCCCCCGTCGTTTTGGATGCTGGAGCTTTTTACACTACTCGAAAGAAAGTTTGGCTATAAATAGAGACGTGGGGTTTATTTTAGTAGGACGGTTATTTTAGGCCTGATTCTGCCCTCCCCATGCTTTCTGGGGTGATCCTGAGCTACTCTTTGCACACACCGGTAGAGAGGGGATGGAAATTTCAATGTAAAGAAGCGCAAAGCAGGGATTTTTCAGCAACAAGTGTTCAATTTTGCAGCCCCAACGAGACCCAGGAGGACAACCAGGTGCCACTACCCTCACTCACCCCTGTCACCATGGGATCTGGGTGCAGAACCTCCATCCCTCACATTTCATCTGCACCAGGGCTGCTTTTTGCAACGCTCAAGGCAACCCCGCATCCACAACCAGCAAGGAGCTACATGCTCTTGTACAACAGGTATTTAATAGCCTCACAGCTTTACACCAGAGCCACTTGATGGCCAACACGTCAAGGAGGAGGAGTAGGGACCCTTCTGGCCACCACTTCTCCCCACACCAATGGTGGCTGTTTCCCAACCAATGCATTCGCAGCAATTTCCCTTTTGCAAACAGAAAGCAGGCAGCATTTCCCTCCAAGCTACAGCGTACAGAGGAGCAAGAGGAGGACAGGACCATGGAAACTGCCTGGAAAATGACGACGGCGAAACCGCCATGCAGTGAAGGAAAGGACAAGCATGTAACTTGGCTGAGCATTGTGTGTGTGTGATTGCTATCTATGAGTACTGGAAAGTCACTTTGGCTGGGTCAGAGTGTTTAACTGGAAATAAATGAAGTCTGAAGAGCAGACAAGAGATCCCAGAAGAGAAAGTTGTAGACTTTAAACCAGAGAGAACTGCTATAATGGGAGTGCAAGACTGGAAAGGATCTGCTCAGTCATCACATCCCATTCCCACCAGGCACCACGTCATAAATCCTGCTCATAAACATATCAGAAATCTTATTAAAACAAGCTGAGATTCTGCCCTTTGCTCCCCAGGGGAGGCTGTCCCAGCACCTCCCTGCTTGGCAGGGGGAAACCTTGAAAATCCCAGCTGAGATTGCTGTGCAGTCTATTTGCCCTCCATTCCTCAACCTGACAACGTCCCTTGCTTGTTCTCCTGGTGAGGCCCCTCCATTAAGGTGTACATCTGAGAAGATGACCCAGCAATTGCCACATCTGCAGGCAGGCTCATGTATCTTTAGCCTCTCTATGGAGAGGTTGTCCGTCATCTGAACATCCAGTACAGAATGATAATGAGAAGAGGTGTAACCTAGAGAACATTCTCCATTGGAAACAGGGAAGATCTGAAGCTATGCCACATTTGTACCAGGTCTGGTGTTGTGCATAAACAGCTTTTCAAAGGCCAGGAAGCAGCTGAGAGACCCCAGATCCACTGCATATGAGAAGAAGACATCACTTCACCACATCCCAGCCCCAGGACCAGCCTTGCTCCTCCTGGCTCACACTGATGGCTACGTGGCAAACCCTCCCTTTCCAGGGATGAAGACCTCAACTCCAGCTCAGCCCAAACCATGGGTGCCACAGCACCTGGACAGTGTCCTTCTGATTTCAAACTGCCACAGTTAATCCACTAAATTTTGTTCCAAAGCCTCAACTGAGGGCTGGAGAGCAGAGTGGGCCCTCTCCCCTCCCTGCTTGTCTGAAGACTGTTAGCACGTAGCTCTTCAGACATCTTTCTCCATTCTACAGCCACTTAACGCATGCAACATTTTGGGATCAGTTTCCTCATCTCAGTTCAGTCCAAGACAGACTTACATCACTGTGTGCTCTGCAGAACTCACCTGGCATGAATTCAGTGATGTGAAACCCTATACATCCTTATGCCCAGGGCTTTAAACCAAAGCTTGAGGAAGGAAATGGAGGACAGCTGCAGGAGCAGGTAGGATCTCACATACCTGGACATATTTTACAGCACTTCCCATCTACTTTTTCCGGAGAGTCACACGGATACTCCTTGGGGCATGTGATCTTCTGGCAGTCCTGGACACCATCCCTGCAGGTGCACAGGATGCAGGGCAGGAGCCCATAGAGCCGGAAGACGGGGTGCCACACTTCTCCATGGGAGTAGGTCTTCCCATTGTAAACACAGGCTGGAGGAGAGAGAAAAGCGATGCCAGTAGGAATAAATCCTCCTTCTCTCCATACATCCAAGGCCTGCCGGAGCTCAACAGGTTTCAACATCTCACAAATGAGTGGCCCTGCAGCCTTGAGGAGCATGACCCTACAGCCTTGGGAGCACAACCCTACAGCCTCGAGGACTGTGGCCCTACACAGTGAGCGTGGCTCCGTGGCGTTGAGGATCATGACCTACCAACAACACACCTACCTGCAGAGTGACGTGGGGACATCACAGCCTCCCCAACCAGGAGGTGCCATGGGACATGGGGACCAGGCTGCAGAAGGTGGAGGCTGCTGGGGTCAAGTAGGGTTATGGGGCAGCTGTGGGCAGGAGCTCACCTGTCTCCTGACTTCTATGAGCCCAGGGTCCCTCCAAGGCCTCCACCAGCACCAAGCACAGTGAAGAGTGCCACCTGCTGACTTTTGCATGCAAATTTTTGGAGGTCCCAGAAATTTCCTCCAGGGCTTCATCTCCAAAGACTGGAGAGAGCCTTTGTGGAAGCATGGTACTGGGAGAGTCCCCAAGAGGAGAAGGGACCCCTCTCCTCCCTTTTGGCTCCATGCAGTTTCCTCCCCATCTTTGCCTTCCAGGAGGAAGCCAATGGCACCACGATGGACCCATCACACTGAAGGCAGTTGTAGGAGGGAACCCCCTGTCCCTCTGCAGCAGAAAGACCATAGAAGGATCATGTGAGATCTTTCAACTGAACACCTCCCTTCCTAGGTCCCAGATCTCCAAAACACCCCAAAGTTTGGCCTTCCTCCAGCCCAGAGGTTGGAGATTCATATAGAAAAGGGATTGTGATCCCAGGGTCAGGGCCACCAGGGCCACCAGGGCTGAGACAGCTGTGTGAGTGAGCGAGTTGGGGGTCACTGTTGGAAAGCTGCTTTTGAAACAGCTTCTCTGGAACCCAGAGTCTTGGAGAAGGCAATTTAGGAGACACAGAGACCACCAGGCCCTTCCCCTTACCTTTCTTGTGCTTCTCTTTCAAAACGATCTTCACGGTGGTGCCACCTCCCCCCTTGGGTTTGAAGCTCCTGGGGATGAACTCCAGCGAGGAACTGAGCACGGTGGATGCGGTGGCTCCAGGTGGCTTTCTGTTCATTGCTTCCCCCAAGCACTGGTCTTGTGAGTGCCTCTGGGAACAGTCAGAGAAAACAAGGGGACTCAGACCCAGGTGGTTTGGTTGTTCTCACTCCATGCTGCAAAAAGCCACAGAACGGGAAGGTTCAGAGACTGCAGGGATGAGCAACGAGCAGGAGCCATCCCAGTGCCATTAATGTCTAAGGAGTGACGAGCAGTTAGTCCCAGTGCCCCTCATTGCTGTCCTCTGTAGGCTGCATGTGGGTCACCTTCTCTCATTGTGGCAGCATCAACACAATACCTACATCCAAGGTTACACCCTCATGGTGTCCTACACTGTCATTTGGGGTCCTACACTGGTAGGGAAATGGGCAACTGAGGCCTGGCATCTGTATGATGGAACCATAAGGATCGGAGAGGTGAGCATGGGCTGTATCCTGCCCTCTCACCTGCCTGGTACCAGGAGCGTTGTCAGCTGGCAGGAATAAAATCCCTGGAATATCCCAAGAGCAAAGTGCTGGGACAAGACATGCAGCACAAAGGGTCTCCTTGTGTCTATTTTGGAGGTTTTATAGGTGGTGGAGGTGTGACGCTGGCGTTTCACCCAGCAGTATGGAAAAGGGAAGGGCCAGGAGCTGTAAGTGACCTACTCCCAAAGAGCTGGCATGGGCTGCCCAGCCTCGAAATGTCACCGTGAATGAACTCTGAGCAGCCAGGGAGTCACTTTTTCCTTGCTGGGGCTGCTGATACAAACAGCCTGGGGAAAGCATGCTCATGGCCAGCTCCAGTGTTGGAGGTATGAATGGGAGGAGGACACCCTTGAGCTTGGGAGGGAAGAGTAAAACCCAACATCTGAAGCAAAAGCTCTCAAAGATAGATTTGGGTCACCCGACTCCATGGGTAGAGGCCACATATGACTGTCAGTCTCATATGAATTTCTCTGTTCAACTCCTTCACCCATTTTAACCCACTGGCCAATCAAGAGAAGTACCCAAGTTTTCCAGTTCCCACAGGTCTTCTGCTCTTCCAGGACAGCAGAGATGTTCCAGAGGAGAGGACAAGAGTCCTAACAGCTCAGTCTATGCTGAGAACCCTCACCTAAAGCCAACTCCCAAGCAGGACTCAGCTGCAAACCAAGTGTCGGTGGTTCTACTGCCCACAAAGCTGGGTCATTTCTTGTAAAGCTTATAGCCAAGGGCAAATAGCTTTCTTTGAGATGTTTAATGGGGCTGTGTTAGAAGAAACAAACTGAGTTTTAAAATGTAAATGTCACGTACAACACCTCTGTTTAACTGCAGGGGTTCCTCTTCCGAAGACTTCTCATACGAGCCATCTGCAAGCAAAAAACATGGTCCAGTGAAATACTGCAGAGATGGATGAGGATTTGTTCACTGGGGTCCAGATGACTGAAAGCAGCTCTCTGCAGGGTGCTGAACTGCCTGTGAGCTCTTGGAAGAGTGGAGCTTTGCAAATGGGATTCACATCACCCAAAGCAAATGGGAGCATGGCTTGCCTGTGTCACAGCCCAAAAATCCAAAGCAAATGGGAGCATAGCTCGTCTGTGTCACATCCCAAAAACTCTTTTATCCCCACTGACAGCTAACAAGAGCTCAGCCCTGAGAAAGGCAGGACCTTGCGTACTGCTGAGGTTAGGTGGCATAGAAACACCCTAGAGATTAAGTACAAGGTGGTGGAGATGGTATGGCATTAAAAATAAACCCTTTGGGGCTATTGGGGCATTTCAGATGAAGTGCTGAGTCAATGACGTGCCTCAAGTGCAAGGGTAGCTCTGGTGGTGCCCACAGCTCTGTGAATTCTGCTTGTTTGGTGTCCCACAACCAACTCCACCTGGACCAGGCTCTGGTTTTCCCAAGGCGTACAGTGGCTGCAAAGGACTTTAACACGTCTGGCCCCCATTTAGGGCTTTCTGTAGGACATGAGCTCTTCTAAAAGGATGCTGTCCCAGAGCAAAACATCCACACTCTCAATCTCTCTGCTCGTGGTGAGGTCACCAAAGCCTTACAGATGCCATCAAACCTAGCACAGAGGGGCACAAACGACAGCAGGGGGCAGTTTCAAGGAGGTGCCCACAGATCACTCTGTGACCATGGTCAGGATGTCACTGTGGTCTTCCAGCTTCATATATGTCTCTGGTATTGGGATTAAAGTGTCATTTCAAGCTGTGAACTTAGCAAGGCATGAATCCACCCATTCGCTCTTGAATTGGTCTCATCCAGAGATGCGGATCTGGATTTCTCCTCACTTTCCTAGGTGGGAGTTAGGGAAAACAGCAGCAAATTCAAGAGTGAAACTCAACCAAGGCCATGCTGCTCTGAGGTGGAAAAAGACTCTTTTCCAAGCCCTGGTCATTCTGGAAACTCTCCTAGAGAAATAGCATGCACCACTCTTGATACATGGCCAATTAAACTACATCCATCCTAGTGGGCAAGTGATCTGGAGGATGTTGTCTTCTGTGCAGGTCACATCCCTTGCATGATGCAGCAGGGGTGGGACAAAGTGTATGGCCAGTGTATGGGCTGTAGGGGGGTTGGACACAACTAAGTGCTAGAGAGGTAGCATAGGAGAAAAAAAAAGGAACTCCTGTCTTTTCTTTCCTGGTGTGACTCAGACATAGCAAGTGGCCTAAATTACAAGCTGGACTTCCAAAACCCTGCTGAAGTTCCTTGAAATAGCTCCTGTCAGGTAGTGGCAATCCTGCGCCCATAGTCCTTGCTCAGGAGCAGCTCCTCTTACCTTTGCAGACCTGGCAGCAGGAATCTGGCACGGTTAGGGGATTGGAGCACAGCAGCTCTGGGCAGGTCACCAAGCCACAGTAAATCTGGCCTTCCTAAGAGAGAAGAGCAAAAAAATATATATTGTCAGTATTGCCAATGTCCAGACAGAGCTATGAGCACCCAGTGTTGGGGTGCCAACACTTCTGATTGTAGATCTGGCATAAATTATCAGCACCCCAGAGTACCATCCTCAAGTATCACTAATCACCCAGTGACTGAACGCTGAAAATCTGCTCCCACCACTCTTCAACTTGCAGGACATGGCATGGTGGCCCTCTCCTCGCAAGGCTGGATCCCATTGCCAACCCACATGCTCACAAGTGGAGGGGGTGGATGAAGATAGGTAATGCCCTGATCTGAGACATCATTAGAGCTATCAGAACTGGAACAGCCACCACAGATCTGTAAACTCTGCATAGCACCAACTTAGATTGGCACGAGAACCTGTTCCCTAATACAACCCAGGATGAGGACCTGCTGGAAAGGGGAATCGCAATGCTGAACCCAGAGCCTGCTCTATCTCACAGCTCTGCCCTCTCTCTCATTCAGTAACTCCAGAACAGAGCACACAAAGACACTGGACCAAGAGCAACGGATGGATGGTCAGATGTGGGCCTTCCTGACTTGGTGGCTGGTTTGGAAAAACAATGAAAAGCTGAAAACCGTGGAGTAAAGGCCAGTGTTGATGCTTGTGCACCCCAGTCCTACACTGCTCAATGGAATTGCAACCATTTGCTGCAGGGATGAGTTTTTGCTGCTTTGCAGGATTGAAAAAGATATCAGCAGCCCAGAAGCAGCCAGATCCCACCAGCAAGGCTCTCTTCTCCATGCTGCAGTGTTCTCCAGGGCATCACCAAGCTCTTGGTCAATAGAAAACAAGTTAATCAAGATGTCCCCAGAAAACCAAAATCACAGCAGCATCCCTGACCATCCAAAAGCCAAGAGACAGTGCAGGGGACACAGAGAGGAGGCTGGAGGTCTGGTGGATCACATGGAGGTCGCAAACCAAAGCCTTCAGGAACATCCAATGGGGTCCAGACCTACAGGGAGAAGGATCAGGCTATAGGGGCATGCTCTTCCTTCTTCTGACCAGCAGGTCACAGCCAGGGCCTGCCCTGGGTGAGAGAGAACACGTCATACGAAGCAGGGTTTGAGCCAGAGGCTCTCGTCTCATGATGCTTTTCGAAGCTGTTTCCACCAGCTGTTCACGCAGCTGTTCTAACAGCTGAGATCAGACTGCAAGACCCCACCACTGCAGGGCTCCACGGTCATCCTTTTATTTTCTGCTTTGTATCCAAGGCATTATCCTACCCAATAAACAGCTGGAGTGAGATCCAGTGCCTCCAAGAGCGATAGGCAGGTCTGTGTGTCCCCACATCTGGTGATGGTGGGGTCAGACAGCACATGGGGTCAGACTGAGGGCTCCTTCCCCAGCATTTGTCCCCGTCAGAGGGTGGTCTAGCATCCAGCAGGGGTTGGTAAGAGAGGAACAAGCCCTAAAAGCTGTTTAATTTCTAAAAGTATGAGCTATTGCTCTTGCCACCTGGCTCCAAGTTTAGCCAAAGACCAAGGGCTAAAAGCAGGTATGCCAGATATCAAAGCTAACCCACCGCTCAGCAGTAGCCACCAGGTGCATGCTCTTGGCACGATGGAGTGATGTGGAGTGGAATTGCTCCCCCCTCTTTCTTTCCTGGCCAACATTAGCTTAATTCTTTGCTGCAAGCAGAACACAGAGCAGTGGAGCCTGGTATCCCCCAGAGCTGTGTGTGACAGCTCGTGAAAGCCATGTCTGTGCCCGCTTCTTTTTGATGGCAGTATCCAAGTCCAGCAACACCACTCCTAAGCTCCCTTCCTCAAGAAGGAGGAATCCCCCCCCATTCATCTCCTAACACTCAGCTCCTGGTTCGTGCAGCCCCATGCTCTGTACACATTCACCATCACCTCTGGCCAGGCTGCTTTGTGCCATCCCAAGAGAAGTTTGCCACTTTTCAGTGGGTTTTTGTAGGATTCCAGCCTGTAGAAAAGGGCAGAGTGGAGCAAGCCCTGTCTCAGGACATCGCTGGAGGGATTTCTCTCTGGTGAGGCAGAGAGGTGGTAGATAAACAGCTCTGCAATGAATGCCTCCAGCCTATCTGCCATCACCTCCAGGATGAGCTCCACCACACAGGGCAGAAGCTCTTCCTAGAGGCACAAAACCCCAACACCAGTGGTTGGGAGACATAAATCACATCTGGAGTTCAACTCTGCTCCACTCCAGGCTCTTCATCCCAATAATTCCTGAGGCCCAAGAGCTGGCACCTCATGCCCATGTAACCTTGCAGGCAAGATGAGCTCTCCCAATCCATTTTGCAACAAACCTCATCTATTTTGCAGCAAATACACGTGCAGAAAGGCTTCTGGCTCTCCTTTTCCAAAGAATCAAGGAATCGTTAAGGTTGGGAAGACCACTAAAATCATCAAGTGCAATTGTCAACCCACCCCCACTGTGCTCATTCATAGAATCATAGAACCATCATGGTTGCAAAATACTTCTAAGATCCTCAAGCCTAACCTCCACCTACCCTCAATATAACCATTAACCACATCCCTCAGTGCCACATCTCCATGGCTCTGGAACAGGGACAGAGACCCCACCACTTCCTTGGACAGCCTGTGCCAATGCATCACCACTCTTTTGGAGAAGAAATTTTTCTTAATATCCAACCTGAGATGTCTTGAGACATCTCAGTGGGGCAGGTGAGATAGCTGAATGCTGTACAGACCACTCTGCATCCTCTGGGACAAAGCTTTGCCCGCTGTGCACCCTAAGGAACCTTAGCCTAGGACAGGACCATGGATTTCCATCAACCAAGAGACGTGACCAGACGTTCAGACTGATTTTCCCAGATTGCTCCTGCAGAGTTTTTTGACACTGCAGGATAATTGCAGAGCCCAAGCCCTCCCAACCCAAGGGCTCATCGCTGGCTTACAGAGCAGCTGCACTGCACACACTGGTTGGGCTGGCGGCTGGGGAAGAGCTCACTGGTGGTGAACATCTCTCCTTGGTGGTACGTTGTCCCATTGTACTGGCAGGATCTGACAGGTGCTCGGAGACCAGAAGGGGAATTTGGCTCTGAAAGGGAGGAGGAGAGAGCAGAGAGGTGAGAGCCAGCTTGGGTGCTCAAACTGATTTCCCCCCTCAGCCCAACCCAGAGAACAAGGAGCTTTGAGACACCATAGTTATTACAAAGAAGTGGTCAGGGCAGGGCACAGCTTGTGAGGACTCAGGTGCCTGAAAGCTTTTGGAGAGTGGAATTGCCCTGACTGCAATGAGCTTGCCACAAAGGTTTAACCTGGACAGATGTTGTTCATTTTTAGCTAATTACCCTTGGGAGAAGCTATCTGCATAGAATCAGAGAATCATTTGAGTTGGAAGAGACCTTTAAAGGTCATCTGGTCCCACTCCCCATCAATGAGCAGGGACAAGCACAGCTCAGAGCCTGGAGCTTTTCATCTGACTCTGGTTGATGGTAGAGGTCATTACAACCAAGAAAAGAAAAAGACTTTTAAAAACTGTGCAAGATCTTCAAAAACATTCTTTCTCCTGTAGCCAGCACTTTCTCTAGTCAAATGATCTGCTTCATGTGCTGACTTCAGACTTGTCACTGATCTGTGATCTGATGTTTTGCCCCTACAAGGCTCCTTAGGCTGGGGGGGGGGGGGAGCTGGAGAAAGCAATTTGTTAAAGGGTCCTCTTACAAAAAAGTGACATTTTTGTGCAGGCTACAGCAATGCCAGCAGCCTGAGCTGCCATTGCTGCCATAACTTCAAGACCAAACCCAGAACCACTGTGCAGCTCCTCAAGCACTCAGACGATGATAACGAATCTATGTCCAAAAAACAGCTGTAAGCAAGCCTGTGACTCAGTTTCTCTGCTTCCTTCCTATGAAAACCAGAGGGTACAAGGAGCTTTTGTGTCCCTGGCACAGCACGGGCATGGAGGCCACAGGGAGTGATTCACCCTCTAAAATCAGTCCAATCATCAACCCATCAGCGCCATGTCCACACCCAGAGTCATAGAACCACAAATGGTTAAGGTTGACAAAGAGCTCCAAGACCCCCAAATCACACCCACCGTGCCCACTGATCAGGTCCCTCAGTGCCACATCCCCGTGGCTCTTGAACACCTCCAAGGACAGGGACTCCATCACCTCCCTGGGCAGCCTGTGCCAGTGCTTTATCACTCTTTCAGCAAATACCTTTTTCTTTATATCCAACCAGAACATCCCCTGGTGCAACAAAAAGCCATTACCTCTCCTAAAATTCCCCTTTGCTCCTGTCATTCCCTCCCCATGGGATGGCCCCGTACCGAGACACCGTGGGCAGCACTGCTGGGGGTCCGTGACGGGGCTGGCACATTGCAGAGCGGGGCACTGGATCCGATAGCACCTCGTGTTGCCATTCTGGGGAGAGACAAGAGCGATCCTTTCAGCTACACATCTATCCCCCAAGGAAAGAAGGAGCTTCTCAAAGCTGCCCCCTTCTTGGAGTTCTTCTAGGGAAAGAGGCTGTTGCATGATAGCCCCTTTAGCATGACAGATGGTGCTGGTGGAACTCAGCCAACCGAGGCTTCACAGATTCATAGAATATCCCAAGTTGGAAGGGACCCACAAGGTTCATCGATCCAGCTCCTGGCTCGCCATCCTCAGCTCAGGCTCGCTGCCAGTTCATGATTTCCTCTATCATCACCAATGATCACCCATGGTCCCAGTGCAGGCTTGAGCCACCTCCACCCACAGCCCACCAATGCTGCCGAGACGGCTCCCTCACAAGGTCAACCCAACATCTATGAGGGATATGGGGATTTATCAAAAGCAAATATACTAATCTAGTGGAAAGCATCTTCTCTTGTCAAATTAGACACCAGAACCAGCTGGGAATGCCCTGGTTGCCACCTCTTAGGGCAATGCATGTGGGACATACCTCAGAGCAGCTGCAGCGGATGCAGTACATCAACCCCTGCGGCTCCAGGTAGGGGTGCCAGCTCTCACCTGGGCTGTACTTCTTGCCATTGAAGTCACAGAACATATCCGGCCCTGAAAGCCAATGGGGAGAGACTGCATGAGAGAAGGAATGGCCCTCAGGAGAGCTCTCCTTCCTCTGTGATGGGCAGAGCAAGGAGGGATCGGTGGCTTCGTGCCATCACCCATGAGTAGCTGACAGTCACACCCCATCCACCCAACCCCAAGGTGAAGACATTCATCAAAACCATTTCTTAACTATGAAGGGTTTCTTTATGCCGACGAGGAACAGAATGCGTGTTGTTGAGGCATAAAATAGTACTGTACTTCTAGAACAAGTCAGAATAAACCCTCATTTGAAGGCAGGCAGGTGTTTGCAGGTTGACACAATGAGATGGAGTTTCCCCCAGGAAAACCAGAAGGGCTGTGAGTGGTGGGGAAGAGAGGAGAGTCTGAGTTTGGGAGAGAAGAAGAAAGGAGAAGGGAATAAGAAGAAATGAGAAATGAAGAATAGAAAATGGAAAAATGGAAAAAAAGAGTAAATAAAAAATACATTTTGGAGTGGAAAAGACATTTGGGAGTTGAAAAGCGTTTTGAAGGAAAGCTTTTGCTCTCTGTAAGAGAGATCTGAAAGATCCCTTGACAAACACATCAGCACAGGGAGGATGGTGCAGTCTTGCCCAGTCCCACCAGTTAAAGTCCCCTTGGTTTCACTGGGCTTCAGGCATCACTGGTTGGGATGGTGTTGGTTGAACCAGTCTCTTCCTTTATGGGGCTGTCCGTGGGAACAGCAAGTTCACCACTGAGACATCTCCACCCATTCCTCACTCTTGATGGTAGAAAAGCTGTGGCTCTGCACAAAGGATGATCCCAAACATGACATCAACCTTTCCCTGCCAGTCTCTGCATGAGAAATATATACTTGTTGCCCCAGAGGGTCAGCAAGCCCAAGGGGCTCTTACAAAAAGGACATTTGTGTGAAAAGACAATGCTCAACTCACCATAAAAAGCCAGCAATTTTAACATGTCCCAACTTTAAATGGAAATATTTAGGAGATGCTGAAAAACCACAGGCTGACCAAGTCAAAACTTCACCCCAAAAACCACAATTCACAATTTTTCCATTCCTCTCTGATCCTACCATCATGAGAAGAACCAGACTCCAGCTTCTGAACTGGAGGCTTCCATCCCAGAAATGATACAGCCCTCCCTCTGCCAAGATGGGTCCAACCATGCCATGGCACAGGGACGCGAGGTGTTGGACACCATCAGGGCAGGAGATACCCTTGGGAGATCCCTTCTCACCCCAGATTCCAGTAGATCCCTAGCAGATCTCCTCCAGCTCCAACTCTTTGCTTGCACACCCTCGGGAGGATGAGGACCAGCATGCAGCAGGACTTGTGGGTCCATACCCCCCAACAACAACCCAATTCAGCCATCCTTAATGCCCGCATCAAACAGCCCCACCTGGCCCTACAGAACTGAGCCAGACCTACGTTAAAACAGACCCCATAACTTTGCTGCAGCCCGGTGGCTGCCCCTGCTATCCCATGACGTGTCCCCGGGACCCAAACAGCTGGAGGGAAGCACCGGTGCTTCTGTTGTGAATAAGCACATGCCCGACCACGCATGTTATTAGTGCTGTAAGTGCTTACGGCCCCACTAAAACTGGAGGTGATTTAAAAGATTATGTCATTGAGGGGATTTGAGGTAGTTTGGGTGATGACGTTGCTGAGATGTTTACATTCCCTGAAGCATTTACAGGCCTTTAAAACCTTACAGAGCCCTAGGGGAGAAGGCAGAGGGGGGCGGCTGTTTGCAGGGGCATGGCACCCAGCTCCTGCCACCAGCACTGGAGTTGCCACCTCCTCATTGCAAGTTCTCCCAGCAAGCAGGCAGCATTCCTAGGAATACACTGTGGTGGGCTGCCACCCCTTCTGCCAGCTCCTGAGCATCCTCAGGATGAGCCCAATGGGCGCTCTGCCACTGCCAACTTCTAGCTCCTCGTTGAGTTCATAGAATCGTAGACTCATTAAGGTTGGAAAAAACCTCTAAAATCATCACATCCAATCCCAACCCATCCTACAACACCCACTGACCACATCCCTAAATGTCACATCCCCATGATTCTGGAACACCTCCAGGAAAGGTGATTCCCCCCTCCCTGGGCAGCCTGTGCCAGTGCCTCACTGCTCTTACAGAGAAGGATTTTTTCCCTAATATCCAACCTGAACCTTACAGCAATGTGAGGCCATTCCCATCACGAGATTCTCCAGGTTGTTTCTTCAAAGGCAGGGGGAAGGGAAGCAGAGAGGAGAGGAGGGGAGAAGGAAAGGAGGAGGGAAGTAGGAGAGGGAAAGTGAAGGTAGGGGAGAGAAAGTGAAGGTAGGGGAGAGAAAGGGAAGGGAAGGGAAGGGAAGGGAAGGGAAGGGAAGGGAAGGGAACCAACAACTCATCATCAAAAGGATGAGAAAATGACTTCATTTCTCCCTGCTCACAGTATCTTCATGAATTATGCTGAGGGTGAAGAAATCAAGTTCCCTGCATGTGACACAGCCCCGCTCGGCTTGCAGGCTCCCATGCCAGTTGGCTGCTTCGTCCAAACATTTAATCACTCGCTTTTCACAAGTGGAGACCTGGTTTGGGTCCAGCCCTCGAAAGCAGCCTGATTCATGTCTGCAGAAGACCTGCTGGTAAAATGAGAGCCGAGTGGCAGCGCCGGGCAGCAGCAGACGCTTGTCGGCATCTCAGCAGCGCTATGCCGCGTAGTTGGCAAGAGACGTATGCCTATTTGGTTAAAAGCAAGCTGGGATGGATGGAAGGAGGAGGCTTAAAAGCTGGAGGCTCTGGATCATTTTTTCCCATGCCAGGCTAATAATTTCATTTTCAGAGGTTGACGTTTGGATATCTTCCCAATTCGCTGTGAGTGAAAAGCCATTTGTGGCAGTAAATCGCTCCCGTGCCTTTCAGTCTCCTTATTTATTGCATCTACGGCAATAGCACGCTCACAAAAGTCATCTTGTTTTACTTCTCATGTTCCAAGGAGGGCTCTTGAGCTGCAGAGCACTTTCAAGGCTGCAGCATCAGAATCCAAAGCCACTACTTTGCTTTTCTTCCCAAAGGAGGACTCCACGATGACAGAGAAGAGGACCAGAGCCCAGCCTGGCCCACGCCACCCCAACACAATCACAGTTTGAAGCTTGCTCCCCACTCACAAGTGACCCTGTGTGACCTGAATATGAGGAGCAGAGGTGCAAAGAGGTGAGCTCCCCATTCCCAAACCCTCCAAGATCAGCACCCATTTGACCACTTTCTTACCAAACATAGGAGCCCTCCTTGAAAGATCCTTCTCTTCTGCACACCGTTATGAGTTGTGTGCATCCCTGACCTTTTGCCATGGCTCCAATACAATTCAATCCAATTGGGTGAGCACCATCTGCTTAAATCCAATCACTAACTGCCCCAACAAGGGCCATGGCCCAGTCCAACTCACAGCCAAACCAATCTGGCACAGGCTGTCCCCAAACAGTGCCCGGGCATTTGGCAAAGCCCAGGTAGGCACTGGCCAACACCATGCTGGGGAGCGTGCCAGGAGCACGACTCTGACACCCCTGGTCAACACTTGAGGCTCTGCCCAGGGCTTATTGACTTTAATTATCATTAATTATCTTCAGTTATCATTAATTATCATGAATAGCATCCTGAGCAGCAAGGGCAGCATGTGATGTGAGATGGATGGGGTGTAAGGTAAGCAAGGGCTGTTGTAAAGAAGAGAGTGATGACTGGCCAAGACAGGGACAAAAAGGACACAGAAGCATCAGCCTGTCCCCCTTCCCCCTTCTCTCTTCCCTTTCCTCTTCCCTTCCTTCTCCCCTCTCCTCCTCTTTGCTTCCTACCCCTCTGCCTTTGGGGATACAACCTGGAGAATCTCATGATGGGAATGGCAAAGCCTGGGTGGTTAGATTTAAGCACCAGAAGATTTAAGCACCAGATGAGGCTATTGAGGTTCTGAGGTGCTGCGTGAACCCACTGGAGCAGCATCTTCATGAGGTGATCCAGAGACAGCAGCCTGAGGTGATAAACTCAACAGGATGGAGCAATCCCTTCTCTTCTGCCTTCAGTGACCACTGAAAGTCCTTCAACCTGAGAAAACCCCACTGCTGGGGAGCAGAGATGTCATCCCACATCCTCATGTCCCAGTAAGAGACCACAAACCAAGGGGAGCCCACACTGATACCCCTCAGCCTCCCTTCATGGATGCGCAAGACCCTTGTGGACCATCAGTCCAGCTGATGTTGGTCATTCCATCCCTGGACATCTCCTGGACTTGTTCAAGTTCCCTCAGGACAGCATGTCCTTGGGACCTGTCCCTTGAAGCTCTCCCATCCCCTCTGCACTGCCCATGTGAGCCAGTTCTCTGCATCCCCTCCACAGTGGCCTGGAGGGACATGGATGTCCCCAGGGGTTTCTCAATGCACTGTGACTTATCCTGCTGCCTCAGTGCTCTTCCATGGCTGAGCCAAGGGGCGAAGCAGGTGGGAAAGCAGTCTGTTAGCAGGAACCACTGAAAACTATTAAATCTGAACACTACCAATATCCCACTTTCTGCTGTCAAAACATCCTTTGCTTGTCTGTAGCCGTGACATTTCTCTGTGGACACAGGGACTGAATCTCAGTGATGCCAAGCCACATGCATACAACATGCACACACATTGCGAGCATGCAAACCCCTGCTCCTAGACTGAGGCAGACATGTGAAGAGGGTCCCAGTTGATCACGGGAGTTGTAAAGCTGCTTTTCCATCATTGCTTGAATAGCTCTAGCCTTCACATACCCATCCCCAGCATGGGTTCACACTGTAAAGCCTGAACCATGGCCAGAAAGGGACTAAAGTACCCACAAGACCCAAAAGCACAGAAAACTAGGGTAAAATCAGCCCAGTGCCTGGGAGTTTCCCTCTGGATACCAAGGGATCCCATAATGAAAGGTAAATGGAGCTCCATCCACTGCTCCTGGGGCTCAGGGATGAGGGACATTAGATACCCCAGAAAGGACACTAGTGAGACATCCTGCATCTTCCAGCAAAGACACGATGCTGTGCTTCACGCTCCAATCCCAGCCTGGGATTTCCCCAAAACCCCACAACCCACATTGCTCCCCCTCAGTTCTGCCCCACATCCCAGCCACACTCTTGGCTTTTTCAGAGATCAGGCACCTGCAACCAGCACCATGCCAGGCACGGGGGGTGTTTATGCAAACCAGTTTACAAGTTTTAAGAGCAGCCATAAATAAAGTGTAAAAAGCCCTGTCTGCTGTAGAAAGTGCAGGCGCTCCCTTGACAGCCTGGTATTTATGAAGGGTTTAGAATGCAGCAAAGGGACTGAGTAAAGCACACTGGGCCCTTGACATGTTGCACCTGAACCGCTCTACTCATGTCCAGATCAATTCCCACGCTTTCTCCTTACTCAGCTCCGGGCTGGGCATTTATTCTTGGAATTATAGGAGCTGGGAAATCCCCACAGTACCACAAATGCAGCTTCACAGCTCATCCCTGCAGCCCCAGGAGCAGCGGATGGAGCCCCATTTACCTCCACTCCTCCCCAAAGGGATGCTTCAATCGGGGTGCGCAGCCCTCACCTCTCCCTTACCATGGCAGCCAGAAGGATTTGTGCTTTTTGTCCTGGTTCTTCCCATCCTGGAGCACACGGACCCTCACAGCACAGGAGTTTAAAGCAGGACAGGCAGAGCCCCTTCCTCCAGAAGCCACATTGTAAACCAATGGAACAACAGCTCCCGAGCTCCTGGGGAAAAGCCCTGCTCTCTCCAGAGATGCTGCTGTTTAAGTCCTCCAGCCAACACGCCGTTGCGTTAAGCTCTTGTGCTGGATTGCTCACAGAGGACGGGCTGCAGCATTCAGCCCAGTAACCTGTGCCTCCAATATTTTTCCAGTTGAGAGTGTAAATCCCCTAAAATAGCCTGTTTCTATGGGCAAATTCTTCTTTTCTGACTTGCCATTGAAGCCCGAGCGTTTCTGCTTCTCACCTATTTTTAGCCAAGACACACACTGTAGGTCTCTTGTCTGATGAGCCTGCTTGGAGCTAATTTATTCCTGCATTCATTTGTCCTAAGGGCTTGGCCTCGAGCAAAATGTGGGGCAGTGAGTGGCAGAGTGAATGGTGTCACCAAACCCCCTGTCCTTAGCTGTGCGGCACCTGGAGCCCTTTGCACCATACTATGCAGCGGGCTCCAATCCTGTCTCCAAAACACACCTGGATCCTCTTGGGATCGAGGGCTATGGCCAGGTACTTTTGCTCACACTGTCCCAAATCATTGACTTGTGCCCAATTTAGGGGCTCTGCCAGCACCAGTGGGTGCCTCCGCCTCACCCAGCATCGATGTCACCCTCTGGGGATGTCTCCATCCCTCTCCTAATGTGGGCACCACAGTTAACACAGCAGAGCGTCAGACCCACATCCATGTGCAATATCAGATGCTGTGGGCTGAGCTCAGCGCTGTCAATAAACCCAGGGAAGGGAAAAGAGCCAAACTCACCTGGATTTATGCTCTCCAGGGCTGCACACAGCGCTGGGAAGCAGAGATTGGAAATCTCACTATGTTTTGCCACGCACTCCTCATTCACATCCCGACCCCCAGCCCTCCCAACCCCTGGAACAAGCAACCCAGCGCTCATGTTTTGGGTTTGTGCTCCAGGAGGAAGATTCTTTGCTGGAGTCTAACGCAGCTCTGGCACCAAGCAGGTGATAAATCATTCCAGTGCAGCCACCAGCCCAGCGGAATTTCAATAGATTAAAGGGGAGAATAAACATAGGGTCATGATGGGTCCTAATCTTGCTGTCCCAGTGCCTCTCCCAAGCCAAACACAGCTCCTGGGTACCTTCAAGCTGCTGAGCAGACCTAAGCACGTGCAGAACTTCCCTTCCCCATCCCACTCTGGGAGCAGGAGCAGGAGAGAGCAAGGGATGAGTGAGGAGTAAAGTCCCCAGCTTTGTTTTGGGGGGAGTCATTTCCCCCAGTCTGCTCATTCCTCCACCCATTCTCAGACGAACCCAGGTGGGATGGGATCTGCGCAGGCAACAAGGGCAGCAGTTCAGCTCCTTATCCTGTGCAATATCAAGCCCAAAGGAAGGGACTTTGAACTTACAGTCTATCGCCAAAAAGAGCTGGGGCCAGCAGCAGGTGGAGGGGCCACGGCCACATCCCCTCCGCAGGGTTTGGGAGCCCAGCCTGGCCCATCTTGCCCACCTCCCACGTTCCCAGCCCCGCCCTCAAAGCCCTCCGCTCCATCTCGGGGCGCAGACCCCCCCAGATGGGGAAACTGAGGCGCGGAGGGGAGCAGAGGCTCAGCCCCCTACTTACGAGCCCGTGCTCGGCTCTCGGAGGCGAAGAGCAGCAGCAGACACCGGAGGAGGAAAGCGAGGGGACCCGCGCCGGGGAGCATCTCAGCCCGGCGGTCGGTGCCCGGGGAGCTTCGGTCCCTGTTCTCGGTGGGTGCTGTGCTGTCACAGCCCGGCTGCTGCGGTGTGGCTAACCGATGTCCCGGTGCTGCTCCCGGTGCCGGTGCTCGGGGCTGTCCCGGTGTCAATGCTGGGGATACCCAGAGGGAAAGGTGATGCCCGGAGCACGGCGATGTCTCGGTATCGGTGACCGGAGGGTCTCGGTAGTGTCGGTATTTTGGGGATCCCGGTGCCGGTGCCCGATGGTACCGATGCCCGTGGAGGTCCCGGTGGTGCCGGTGCCCGTCGGGGTTCGCCTCGCTCCGATCAAAGGCGCCTCCTTTAGGGAGAGCGAAGAGTTTGTTTGTTGGTATT
>NW_024966366.1:0-72996 GCF_019238085.1 Lagopus leucura
CCTTCCTTCCTTCCTTCCTTCCTTCCTTCCTTCCTTCCTTCCTTCCTTCCTTCCTTCCTTCCCCCTCTTCTTCCCTCCATCTCTCCATCTCAGAAAAAGGGATACTTTCTGAAATAAAAAAATATAATTGGAAATTAATAGCAAGCAACCTGTAGTAGATTCCTGAAGATAACACTTTGCTGGTTATCTTCAGGTTAATATTTTTATTAGTGGCTCAAAAGACAACATTAAAAAAGCATTGATGAATTTTGCAGATGACACCAAGATTGGTGAAAAATCAGATCAGACTCAGTTCATAAGGTGGTAGTCAGTTTGTAAAAAAAAAAAAAAATAGTGGACATTTTATTATAGACAATATAGACAGGCACAATCAAGTATCAAGGTTAAATCTTAAATAACTCTTAAATAATTAATTGGACAATGATGTTCCAGGTGGATATGCAAGAAGTAAAAAAAAATATATGTATCTTCAGATATTATATTTTTTTCTCTCTTTGGTCCTACTGTGACACTTCAAAAATCTGTATCCAATCCTGGCATCCATCTGTGAAGATTACTGAAAAATTGAAGAAGTCCTAGAATAGATCCAAAATAATGAAGGATTATAAAATATGCATTGCAATGAAAGACTCAGGCAGTTCAGTCTATTATGATATCAAAGAAACAGTTACGGATATTATGGACAATGAGTGCCTACACTTCCTAATAGAGGAACATACACTTATTAATAAGATGTTCTTCAGTTTGGAACATAATGATACATTACAATCAAATGGCAAGAGATTGTAGCTAACTTGAAAATTAAAAAAGATGTTGATTCTTTGTATGTCAAAATAATTAACTGTTTAAACACTTTATCAAGACTTTTGATTCTTCAGACTTTAAAATCAGGCTAGGATTTCTTAATGTTAAATTAACCATAGATTTTTATTTTCTGACATGAATTAACTCAGAGAAGTCTGACACCATACAGTATATTGAAGAATAGATCAGTCTCAAAATCTATCCTTCATTATACTTTCCCAACAGTAAAGATAAGCTTTGACTCTCCATGCCCTTTGTTTTCTCATTCTAGAATGAGGCTTTGTCTCTCATGACCTCCAGACATCATCAAAAGGATTATAATATTTGATTCTCAGACGGTTGTGTTCCCTCATGACATGGCTAGAGCACTTTAAACTGGTTTAAGTCCACACTTAAATTAATCTATTTCCCACTTTTGGAGTTTATAAATATACTACACCTCTAAGCAAGGATATGTGTTTTATATTACCTATTATATCATTGGATAAATAAAAATCATTTTAAAACAAAGTAAGCAATATCACTTCCCAAAAGTTTTCTATCTTAATTCAGGTTAATTCTCTGAACCTCAGGACATAAAATCCATTGATCTGTCTCCTGGGAACTATTTTGTATCCATAGATTATGTTGTCAAGTCATGCTTATTTGAATGTGTATTCTTTTAGCATTGATTGATTCTGCAAAAGTAGTTTTTATCTATAAATGTTTTCTGTATATCATATATATATATATATTTTTTTTTCCATTTTCCAGTTTAATATAGTGCACACAATCTCATGATGGTTTAGGATTTTTCTTTTGATATTCATTCTTGTATAGCAATATTTTTCTTTTGACCCATCAAATTTCCTAAATACAAGAATTTGGATTGTGTTTAGTTATCTTTACAGTTACAAGTGATTATATTTTTGAGGGAGATGTAATATATTTTACAAAATATGTAGGCAAACTTTGGAGAAACTGAAAATGTTTTCATTTAGTATGTTTCAAAAAGATTAGTTCAACAAGAATTCACATTCTAATTTATCTGATTGCCTGTGATTTAGTTTCATTTTGTATTTATACAAAGAGTCACACTAGCTTTATGCAAATTCATTCACCCATCTGACAACTGCCTTTAGATATGCATAAAGAAGAAAGTGAAAAGTACAACTGACAGCTCAAAAAAATCTTCATAATTGATACCCTTTTATAACTTTTATTTCAGATTTTTTTTCTCTTTCTTTTACATTTCCAAGCCATTTCCCTCCTTCTGTTTCAGTATCTCAAGTGAAAAAAAGTAAATAAAATCCTGGACAATTGGATTCCAAAGCATCAATTTTAGATGTTTATTATAAGTTACCCTTCCTTCGCTCTCTAACTTTCTTCAGTTTCTGTTTCCTGAACTACAAAAACATTTACCAAGTATCTGCATTCTTTCACCAGCCATCTGTTAATCCACCAGCCAATACACAAAAAAATTCTCATTAGTTTTTTAAACTTTATATGCTCTCATACCATATTGACATTTTCAGAGAGCTGACAGTCTTATGAAGTAGCCTTATAAAGTGGTAAGTTATATCAGTGAGAGCTGTGTTTCTTAAAAGTATCTAAAGTTTGCCAAAATATTACAAAAAAGCAGGAAAAAAAAGAAAAAAGAAGCAGTTTGTGACAATTTCTAATTATTGTTGATATTAGGCTAGGAATATTGAAAAACATTTGGCTTCTACTCCTGCTGACCAAATTTTTGTTCTCAGATGAAAAAGATAGAGGTAGGCATCTCAAATAATTTGAATATGTGTTTTGATTTTCACACACATGAAAAACAAACAAACAAACAAACAAACAAAAAACCACGTTTTAATATGGTTGCAAAAACTGAAAGAAAAAAAATCCAAACAGGAGCTAGTCAATACTTCAGTGACCTCAATACTGAAGATATGTTTAAGCATTACGTACTGGTATGGTTAACAGCACACTGTTTTGACTTGAGTTTATACTTTTTAAACATGAAAAACATAATAATATTTCTACTATAACCACGGTCATAATACTACACCACAAATGAAACCAAGGCTTGTAAACATGAACAAGTTATCATAAGCAGGAGCACACCATGGCATTCTGTATTAGATATTCCTGATTGTGCTCCTAGCTCAAGTTAAATACTGGATCACTGAATTTAGAATGTCTTTTTCCTTACCTTTTCCTTCGTTAACTGGAATTATGTATATTGATCTGAAAGTAATGCCTCCTATTTATTTTCATGGAAACAACAGCAGATGGAGCACCATAGCACCACATGATAGAGCAAATTCTTAGCTACAGAACACTATTTTTTTCTATGTAGTTGTCTCCATCATTTTTGCCAGTGATTACTAAGAGCTGCAAGCTGTACTCGTTAAATGCATGGCTGTTTAGAACGTGGATTGTCTTTCACATCGCTGTCGCTACTTCTGAAACACACCACCTACGATCTCACTATGCTCACATCCACCGTTTGAACTCCATAAATGTTCAGTAAGCATTGATGAACATCAGTGGGTGCCATTTTTCCAGCATGGAGGAATTCAATTTCACACCTTTGCTTCATACTCACTTCCATGTCAGACATTACTTTGTCAGACTGCCCCTCTGCTGCCTTCTGTCACACAACAATAAAATGCATCAGAATATTGGTGGGAATGTTTAACTTCTACTCCCACACCACCAACATCTGCCTCTAATATTATGGAACAACATAATAAAATAGGAGACACTACTTACGGAGCACCCTTCAAACAGTGCATCTGCTTTGTGCTTAGTTGCAGCTACATAATAAGGTGCCACAGGCCAGCAAATGTGTGCCTGCTTTCAACTCCTCAGCAAATGATTTATATTTAAGGCCCTCAATTATTTTATTAGCTCTAACAAATGAACAGATTTTAATTGAAATTGTAATTGCCATTGAAAACCAATATCTTCAGAATGTTCATGTTTTTAATATCTATCACAGTGTGGTAATTCTAATGTAGAGTCAACATTTAAGTAACAAGTGTTTTTACATTTCCACTCTGCTGGTTTATAATTCCAACACGAGAATTTAGTAAATATTTTCTAGGTGGTCCTTCACCACGTCAAATGCCTGTCGTACTAATCAGACTTGGGAGAGTATCTTCTATTTTTTCTTGTTGGCAATGTCAAAGTATTCTACAGGGGAGATGATTTGTGTCGAAGCTTCATCAGGCTTGAAATGTACAGAGGCCTGATCTCCCATTCAGGCACTAAACCTTTGAAATTTTGTTTCATGTCAGAACAGTACATCTGTTCCTGCTCAGGGGCATGGATTGAATGAAGGATTTACAAATCCCCAGAGAAGTTCATCTACTTTATCAAGAAATCCTGTCAGTTTTTCTGCAAAGTCCAACTTCTAGTTATACAATTTCTGCTTCATCCCTGTGTTTCACCAGTGGGTAAACTAATTTCCTACCTAATGGAAAGATTTGTGACAACTTAAATGTGACATGAGGCTAATGAATTGAACTGAGTTCATTTCAAAACTCATTCCAACAAGAAAGACTTTGTGACCTACAAATTGTTTCCACAGATACATGTCATTTTTAAATGCATATTTAGCTTTGCTCAGAAAAAGTCTTTGCAGTGCCATACCTGTGTCTGAAGTAACAATGTCTTTTGTTTTTTGTTTTTCTTCATCTTTCATCTTCCCTCATCCATGCTAATATCTGGACTGTTTTTCACTGGCTTCCATTCACACTTCACAAATATTTTCTTCTGCTGTGCTCCAGCTGGCAGGAATTCAGCAGCTCACAGTGTTCAAATTTGGAATGCATCCTGAGAATATGAGGGACTGAAGGCAATGAGAAGAGAGTTGGTCTATTTTCCCTATGAGCTTCTGCAGCTGAACCCACACTTCTCAAACAAATTCAGTTACTGATTTCTCAAAGTATCATTCTTAGTGCTCTGCCTACAGAGATGCAAAGACAAACCGCGTGAGTTTGTTTCACAATTCCAAGAGATGTCATGAGGGAAATATTTGCATGGAGTGAAATATTTCCTAGGAAGGACTGTATTTTTGCTCTTACCAAAGTGATACTTACTATGCTGTGTTTAAGACTGCTGCAATAAAAGCTGCCTGTGAAATCATAATTTACCGAAGAAAAATGCAGAAAAGTCATTTTTTGTTTTTTGTTTTTTGTTTTTTTTTTTTTGTTTTTTTTTTTTTTGCCAGCTGCTCAGCTGATGTCATGTTAGCATATGCTTCTTTTTGCAGAATCACTTTATTTCTGTTGTTAACAGATAAAAACGAACCAAAATTGCAAGCATGGGATTATGGCAGGAATTCTCAGCTTGCAGTGGGGTGATTCCAACCAGCAGACATATAACAGCTAAGCTGCTCATTCTCTTCACCCTCAAACAGTTTAATCATTGAATAAAGGGTTGTGCATGCAAACAAAATAAAATAAGGATTTCATTCACTAGTTCTCATCAGCAGGCAGGTGTTCAATCATTCCTTGGGAAGCAGGGCTTCAATATATCAAAACTTGCTCTGGAAGCAATTTTTTGCCCATCCCTAGACTACTCAACAAGGTGAAGAGGGAGGTAGTGAGAAAGAGAAAAAGCCTTGACATTGTGCAAGCCCTGTTCACTCTAGCCAGGATATTGGTGTGTTATCATAATCATTTAAGCCACAAATCCAGAGCATAGCACCATCTTGTTGGCCTCATCCTAGACACATGAGTACACAGGGTTATAGACATTTGTTTAGTTCTAGATAGAAAAAAAAGAAAATAAAAAAGAATTCTGTTATACTTGTATTCCCCTTGTGATGTTAGCAAATGAATCCTTTTGTTACATACAGTTCTGACAGGTGTAAGTATATAAAACTCTGTCACACATTACAAGCTCTGCTCTGTTCTACTTTTGGCTGCAATCTGAGAAAAGCATATACATTTCATAAGATTGATACATTCTCTCCAAGGTAAAATTTTGGCACAGTTCCTTTTCAGTTTAGTATAAATGTCTGTATTATCTTTGTGTTAGGAATTGAGCAGTGCTTACTAAGCCAATTAGTGTGTCATGGACAACACCTACACTGTTCAAAGCGAAGACTACCACAGATTTTATGCATTTTCAAAATGTCCACTTTTCCATGAAAGATACTCAGATCCTCACATTATGGATGTAAACATCTTATCTATCTTGCACATCAGAGGGATGGGATTAAGGTCCAGATTCAGAAACATAAATTAAAATGTATTTAAATGCTGAGTGTCTTAATACCCAGTATAGAAGTTGGAGATGTAGGAATTTATGAATTTGCCTAGTGTTATCTGAGATGATTGAAAGTATTTGAAATGCCCAAATTGAACTGGTAGATATTCACCTGGAACACATAGGACCTACATCCTTTTGTGCTGGCAGATGAGCATCCTAGCACTGAGCATCCTACATGTCAATAGATGCTCATATTTACACAATTGAATCTAGTTGCTATGATCAATGGAGACCAAAGAGCTGTACAGTTGCCTAGGGAAAAATTCATTTCCTAAATATTCATGAGTGAAATGTCATTTTTGACACTCAGGGTGTCTGAAATATCTGGAGTAGCCAGATATATGTGACATACAGCTGATAGAATCTATGGGAAATGCATTTATTTAGTAGCATTCATATATCAAGTAAAACACCTAATCATCCTCCAACTGTAGTAGATTGGTGCATCCACACACAAGAAACTGGATCCTCCTATTTGTTCATTACCACAGAATCACATAATGACTTGGATTAGAAGGGACGCTATACCATCCAGTTCCAGCTTCTTGCCATGGGCTGGTTACCACCCACCAAATCAGGCTACCCAGGACCCCATCATAAATCATAGAATTACCAAGTTTGGAAGAGACCTCCATGATCATCCAGTCCAACAGCCCACCTACCACCAATACTTCCCCACTAAGCCTTGTCCCTTAGACAAATATCTGAATGCTTCTCCAGGGACAGTGACTCAACCACCTCCCTTGGCAGCCCATTCTGGTGCCTGATCACTCTTTCAGAGAACTAATTTTTCCTATATCCAATCTGACTTCTCCTGGTGCAACTTGAGGCTATTACCCCTAGTCCTGTGGGAAAAGAGGCTGACTCCTACCTCATCACAACATCCTTTCAAGGAATTGTAGAGAGTGATAAGGTCTCCCCTGAGCCTCCTCCAGTCTAAGCAATCCCAGTTCCCTCAGCTGCTTCTCATAAGACTTGTGCTCCAGCCCCCCACCATCTCTGGCTGCCCCTCACTGGACATACTTAAGGGCCTTCATGTCTTTCTTGTAGTGAAGAGCCCAAAACTGAACCCAGTACTCTAAGTGCTTGCCAGAGCTGGGAGGGACACCCAGTATGGCCTTGAGCAGCTCTAGGGGTGGTGCATCCACAACTTCTTTGAGCGGCCTGTGCCAGTGCCTCACCACCCTTTCAGAACAAATTTTCCTCCTAACGTCTAGTATAAATCTCTCTGCTTCTGGTTTAAAACTGTTCTCCCTTGTCTTATAACTATCAGACTGTATAAAAAGTCATTGTTCCAACTGCATGTAAGCCCTTTTTTATGTATTGAAGGCCAACAGTGTGTTGTCAGAGCCTTCTCTTCTTTAGGCTGAATAACTTGAGCACCCTCAACATTTCTTCATAGAAAAGGTGGTTCAGCTCTCAGATCACCCTGGCACTCATTTGGACCTTTCAACCACTCTACATATTCTTTGAGCTGTGTACCCCAGGCCTGGACGCAGCACTCCATTTGAGGCCTGATTAGGGCACAGCAGAGGTGAATACTAGATAGTCTCTAGAGGACTTTGGCAACATGTGTATTTCTATGATTATGTGATTCTGTGAAGGCAAACATCTATTGTTAACCTAGGAGTTTTTTATGGTTTGAAAAAAATGGAACAAATAGTTATCATTAGTACAATTACATTAATACAAACAGCCCTAGTAAAAATTATTTATTACAGAATAGTTTAATTTTAAAAAGTTAAAACTATTATGCATAAAACGTCTTAATATCTATATTTGTTTGCCTGATGTCATGCTCCTTCTAATACTTAGCTCTATCATAAGGCCTTCTTACTCAAGAAGAATGATGGAGTTCTGAAGAGCCACCAGCATCCTTAACCCTTTGCTGAAAGGCCTATGATGGTAGGGATTACAGTAGAGGTTTTTTTTCATTCTCAGTCTACTTTGTGCTAAATTAAAAGAAGTATTATGTGAGCATCTCAGTCATCCCTGGATTCCTGTGATGCCATGCATATACGGATTCTAAGACTAGTAGCTATCCTACTCAGTAGGAAAAAAAAGACAGTAAAAAAAAAAAAAAGAAAACATATTTAAGCTTATAAAGGCAAGGAAGCATCTATTATGATGAATGCCTACAAGCATACTCTTACTGACAAAATATTCTGTCCACAGGTAAGACAGAAAACAATAATTATAATAAAGGAATTTAATTCCACTAACCTGTTATCCAGATATAAAACTTTAATCTTCACCTCTCCGTGACAACCTCAACCACCTCCTGGGATCCCAAGCCCATATTTATCCCCACTATTGTGTTATTGAGGTTTGTCTAGATAGAAGAAGAAATTCCATTGTCTGAGGAAAGAGGATGGAAACTTGACATATCTCTATGCCTTTTTCGACTTGTCAAAGAAAATGGTAGGAACAGAAAGGTCACTTACCATATTTTCAACATTGGTAAGTGCAACAGACATACAGAGTTTAAACTGAGCACGTGAGTCACAGGACTACTATTGAAGTCATTCATTTGGTACAGGGCTTTTTGAATTCAGCAATTTTGTTATTATATACATTTAAAAATCATAGTTTTCCCATAATACAGAAACATTCAAATCGTTTTTATTTTAGAACTTTTCACCTCCCACAAAGAATTACTCCTATTCCATTAGTTAAAATTTTGCAATATGTTCTCCTCCCTTTGCAGAAAATTACTTCTACACCAAAAAGTGTAAATTACTTCAGCTTCCTTCAACATTGGTTTCAAGTTTTTTTATACATTACCTTAAAAACAGACAACCATGAATTAATGTTTAATTCTAGCTTTCAAAAATTCTGAGGTGCTCTTTAAAACTCCATAAAATCTTAAGGTACAGCTTCAGACTTACCAATTTTATCAAAAGCTATCATCAGGAATCTCTACCCTCACAGAATAATGTAAAATCATCAGTCACATATTTTAGCATCCATCAGCTTCCCATTTCACTCATTCATCTTCAATTCTGCTAGTCCAATGGCTTTGTAGTAAGGCTTCTTTTTTTCTTTTTCTTCTTTCTTTCTTTTTTTTTTTTTTTAATACCAGTTGCATTCTGCTCTGTACCTACTCAGGCACAGGCTAAGGGTACTGGAGTTGTGGTAACTGACCTTTACAGACACACAAGCTTTCTTGTCCTTCCAATAATTCTGTGTCCTTTGTTTTTTTTTTTTCTCTTTTGGCAGAAATGACATATATCCCTTTAGAGGGAAAATTAGGCCTTTGGACTCATGTGATGAAACTCGTGAGAATTGTTAAGACAAGTCACAGTGCAGATTAAGTCTTCTGTTTGATAAAAGTCAATCTAAAGGTCTTGCCTGCTCCATTCACTTTGTGCATGATGTTTTCTCTCATTCTCCCCTGCCAGGAGGGATGCATTCTACTGCCTCAATTAATATCTTAATCATGGGACCATTTAAAGGGCTGATCTAATCTCATGGATCTTATAATTTTCCTTGCTGTGCTTTTTCTTATTTAACAAAATTCTTTTAAGAAGGAGAGATTTCAAATAAAAACGTGAGATAGGAAAAATGTGCAGTACTTCTATTTATTAATAGTATGCCAAGCCTTAGAAAAGACAGCTAATGAAGACATAAGTGCAGAAATACAAGTTTACTTTAAAAAGCAATCCAAATTGTAATTAATTTGTCCTTGCATTCTCCATCTCAATTTCTGAAAGCTCTTCTCATTTTATAAGATGAAACATATACTAATTTGTTTCCTATTTCTTTTGATATTTTTGGTTAAAATAAGTAAGACAGTCACATAGACACAGAAGAAACAGACTGAAAACGTGTATGTTACATATGTAGAAACATACGCAATAAAGAAGCATTGTATGAACAAACACTGGTTTGCATGGGAGCTTAGTTATCTCCAGGATATACTAGAATGTATCATTTTAGCCACAAGTACTGTGGATGTCAATAATTTTATAAAATATTAAACAGCAGCCATAATTATACAGAACAATCAGACAATTATTTGTCTGTTGTGGCTAAACTAATGGTGGCATGGCAAGAGATTTCAGTTGTCTTTCAGGGAAATAAAATTCACAGAAACAAAGAGGAATATCAAACATCACTGAAATAGAAAGACATAAAACTGTGGAGCATGATTCCTTTAGAAATCTTGTTGTCTTTGTCATATACTGATAAGCTTGTCAGTGATGTTAGACATCCTTTATTCCTGTGGTCTTCCTAAACTGAATGCAAATGCAAATTTCATTTTCTTGATTAGACTGCCAGCTCTAACCTTAATTTTTAAATAGTTGTGCAGGAAGTGCTACATTTGCCAGTATACTGACTTGAGTACCACTAAGAGCTAGATGTTACCCTCTTCCATGACTAATTGAGTGACTCATGATCTGCACTACCTCAAGGCAGCATGCTTTAAATTATGCACTCTGACACGTTTCCCTATTTCTCCAACCAGTTGTAAAAGTTTTAATACATATATATGCTAGATCCCGTAATATTTGAGTGTAGTGTGGGGCAGTGAGGTCGCAGAGACACCTGAAGAATCCTTTATCACCTGCCTGTGTCATCTTCCAATAGAATCACTAAAAGTTAGTCCAAGGCAAAGTATCATCTCTTAAGATTACCTAGATGAAACAGATGTTATTGCTTAGTATTCTTCATTTGCAACGTTGTCCTCTCACTATGAAGTAACCATAAAACTGTATTAAATCACAGGAAATTTAAGATTTCTTTCCAAGAGAATTCTCCAGTCTCTACTTTTGAGCTCATTTTTTTAAATGTATTTAGCCTACTACTGCTAATTAACATGAATTCCTTTGGTATTCATTGTAATAGCATTAATTATAATGGAATTGCTCAATATTCATAAAAATTGCACTGATCATAAAGAATTAATTTTATGTTTATGAGGACATCACATGTAGTTTCTCTACACACAACAGTAATTTAGCATCTATAAAGTATGACTTAATAAAGACACAATGTTTGATGTCTGTACTGATTTTGGATGAGTAAAATATGTGAGTGAAACTGCAGCAGAGGTGGAGGAGTCAGTCCAGATATTTGGGAGGAAATCAAAAGCAAATTTGTTGTGGTTTTGTTGCTGCTTTCAGTTTTTTCTACAGGCCTTGAACAGATTTTTTTACTCTGTAGTGATCACTACTCTATACTATAAAATTAAATTTAGATAAAATTTAATTTAATATATATCAAGTATGCTTTTTAAAGAAGAGTTAACTTTGTGTTTGTTATTCACTGAGAATGGAAGTTCAGCCACTGTAATAAACCCTTTTGGATATTTCAGATCAGGGCTAATTGCATGCATAAATAGAGAGAATTCACAGTTTTCATCTTACTTAGCTAACATACAGTTATATTGGCACAGATTTTCTACTTCCATCAAGCTCGCAATTTGGTAACTGAAATAATATTTCAGGAATTCTCCTTTCCATAGCTTTTAAGTGGTTCATATCAGTATAGTTATAGTGCTATGTACAATGGAACAGTAAAACAAAATTTATATAAAGGAATGTGCATAATAATATGCTGCAATATATTAATACCAACAATTATCTTTAAACATAAGAAAAACATTTTGATTGTGAGACCTGTCTGACAATGGAAAAGGTTGTCCAGAGGAGCTGTGGAGTATCCATCCCTGGTGATATCCAAAAACACAGTGGCCATGGCTCTGTGCAAACAGCTCTCTTTGGAGAAGTTTTGGGTAGATAAATGGGACTAGAGACTTCCAGGGTTCTTATCCAAGTCACAGTGATGCCTTCCTTTATTTTATTATGTAGGGTATAGGCACCTTCTTCTGTATAAACAAAATTTATTTCAATATGAAAAATAAAACTAGACCATCTTCCAATCCAATTAGTTAAATTAATTTTTGGAACATGCCACAATATTTTGCACATGTTGTAAACAAGTAAATGTGTCAGTACTGATGAAGTTTATGTTGCTTATAAGACAGATATCTCATATTAAAATAAAGTTTTATGCAAATACTGATTATAAGAGGTTGGTAAATGGATGTTAAACTAAATTTATTTAAAAGGTGAGATGTATTGACAAGTGTAATTGTCAAAACTTCATTTGAATATCTTCAGAGCCCTGCACCAGATCACTTAATCTTGCAACCCTACTAGCATCTCAAAAGCCTGCGATACTAAACTTCAAATAAGACTCTAAAAAAAGCCTTCACCTTATATCTTATCAACTTTTCTAAGGAGTGCAGAAACATCTGCATTTTCAGAAACTTCTGCATAAACCTTACTAATTAAAACAATACATTAAGAAATGCAGGCTTTAAAAATAAGTAACAGTGAAAGTGATGGTACAGTTGTTATTGAACTGTTGTTCCATTTTATCAGTTTGCATATGTGAAGGCCTGTGGCATGGTCCTGCACTACATCCTTATCTCTAAATTGGAGAGATATGGATCTAAAGGGTGGACTATTCAGTGTATACACGATTGGTTGAATGGCCACATGCAGAGGGTTGTAGCTCTATGTCCAGGTTGAAGCTGGTGATTAGTGGCGTCTCCCAAGGGTCCGACTACAGATCGGTGCTCTTCAACATCTTTGTCAGTGACACAGAACCATAAGAAGGATGTGGGACTGTTGGAGGGGTCTTAAGGAGTGCCTCGAAGATATAAAAGGCTGAAGCACATTTATGAAGAAAGTTTGAGGGAGCTGGACTTGTTTAGCTTAGAGAAGGCTCTGGGGGGATGTGATTGTGACTTTCTAGTATTTGAAAAGAGCTTTTAAATAAGGGAGAAACTGTTTTTTTGTTTTGTTTTGTTTTGTTTTGTTTTTGCATGGTCTGATAGTGATAAGAGAAGGAGGAATCATTTTAAACTAAAATATGGGAGATCAAGAATAGATGTTTGGAGAAAAAGTTTTATTCAGAGGGTGATGAGTAGATCACAGAATGGCTTAGATTGGAAGGGGCCTTAAAGATCTTATAGTTCCAACCCTTCTGCCTTGTCAAGATTGCCATCCACCAAGCTGCCCAGGTCTCCATAACCTGGTCTTGAATGTCTCCAGGACTGTGGCATCCACAAGTCCTTTGAGCAATACTTGGCTATAATTTCTCTTTTTTTACTTTTTTTCTTTTTTCTTTTCTCTCTCTTTTTTTTTTTTTTTTTTTTTTTTTTTAATATTTACAGATGTGTTTCAAAATTAAAATTAAGTGTGTCAATACCTATGCTGTGAATTTTAGTTCCAACAGTTCAACAAATACAATGGTCATAAGACAACTGGGGAGTCACAATATGTACAAATTTCATTTCTTCTCCAGTGAATCTTTTTATTCCCTAAAATATGCTTTGTTCTTATCATGGTCTGTTTTTCCCTAGTATTAGTGAGAAAGTGAAATAATCATCTAATATAAAAGTCTGTAGTTTGCCATGCAATGTTAAAAATGCACAGAGAAAATAAGGTGTAATTAACAGGCAGAATTCCCCTTGTACCCACAAAATGATTAAGTACTTTATTGTGGAAAGAGCTACAACAAAGGCATTTCTAAAAATGAGAGCAAGAGATGATTCTGCATTTTACACTGAAGAAACTTCTTGTCCATAAGTAAAGACTGTTCTGCCTATGCCATGCAGTCTCTGGGAATGAACAGTGGATGTGTAAAAGCAGAAAAAATAAAAACTGACCACTGGTTTAGTTCATTAGAAATCATCCCCAGATTAAAGAAAAGTGAATAAATCACCTTCTTCAGTATTAAAATCTTAAGATGCTATTATTTTGTTTTGGATGATTTCTGTATGGCTTTTGCAGAAATTACTACTGAATTTGACCTAATGAGGCCAATACTGAATTTTCTGTGTGGAAGAAAACTCATTAGCTGTCACACAGAAACTAACAGTCATTTCAAACCTGGGAAAAAAACTTTTATTTTGAGTTGCCTCCACCTATAGTACAAATCCATTATGTGCTTTGAAAGTAATTATACTGTCTCAGCTTTTCTGTAAACCAATCTTCAAATCATAAGCAACAGACCATTAAAAATGGGAGTGAAATACGTACACAAGTCCAAAGTCCATAAGTTAGATCTATGAAGTGTTCTTTGCAGATGTCATAAGTAACTAATAAGTTGCTTTATTCTGCAAAATTACTGATCCCTCAGGTAACCGTTAGGAGTCGATGTCATATTTTCCAGATATATTCTTCTTAAGTTTCTACTTTACCCTAAATTGCTGAGGGAAATAGGGCATTAATAAATAAACTTTAGTAGATTTTTATTCTTTTTCTATCTGCTATAATATACAGCAATGAAAAACATTGCTTTCCTAAAGTTATTTTCTTTCTAGCATCCATTTCCTTTAAAGGCCATTAAAGAAAGATAAATAATTTGTCTGAATACAGTTTCCTAATTCTATTCTCTTCTGGAATAGGATGCTATAAGCCATTTCAGGATTTACAAGAAAACATAAGAGTGTTTTCTTGGAACTCTATCATAAAGAAATAGTCTTGTTAAGAGTGACACATAATTTACTGCAAAAATTATGCCAATGCTAAAATGTCTCTGTAAAAGTGCATGCAATAAGTACTGCATATCTAATGAAAGAAATGCTATTGCACGCAAGCTTTTTGCTTATGACAATAAATTTATTACTATGCTTACGAAAGCTAAGTGTTCTGGGCATTGATCATTGTAAAACTTTTTCTCTTCAATAGCTTTTCTCTAGAAACAATTCTGTTTCTTTAAAAGTAAGCATGAATGACGAATGCTAAATACATGTCTAGTCAATAAAGGAGTAAGAGGCCATTATAGGCTTGAGAGCAAAATGCCGGTGCAGCTTCTGGTTTACCCTTACAAACTAGTAAAAATTACACTTTTTAAGACTAGTACTGGAAGTAAATTTCTATACCATAGTAAATTTCTATACCATAGTAAATTTCTATGCCACTTAGGAAAAATATGTTAAACACAATATTATGTTTACCACAATACTGGCAGAGTGTACATCGTTAAACCACAGAAACAGCTAAGAGTCTTCAGTATTAATGTCAAATGATTAGAACATGGCTGAGTTTCTTTTAGGAATTTAATTTATATTTGCAAGGAATAATAAAAGCCATTTTAATGATCAATCATATCTTATACTGTTACATCACAAATCTTATAAAGATTGGTCTCTTTTTACCTTTATTTCCTTAAAAACTTGGTTGCTGTCTTCATAGCTATTCAACTGAGTGTGTATAGGGAAGGAAATTTAGTTGCTTGTCAGTAAGTTGATTCATGCCATGGGAGATGTCTCCAGCTCCACAGTATCTGAAATGCCTCCTCATAGCCAATAGATATAGACTGGAAATCAGATCTTACATTTCAGATAGTTACGCAGTTGAATGATGTCCTGACAGATTTATTTACCCAGTCATCCAGTTTCTGTGGGGTATTTTTGCCTATCTTCAGCTTGTGATTTGGAAGTATATTTACCTTTCAGAACATCATTTGTAGATATGTTCAGTCTTCTACAGCTCCTTAAACAGTACTAAACACATAAGGTAGTAACTGGGTTCAGTTGTAAGGATATGCTTTAGAATGTGACAAATCACTTAATAGATCCATTTTAGCTTCAGGTCAGAATTATCTGCCTCTCCAACAACTAAATAATGGGAACTTACTCTCCTATCCATTTATATTGACAATGATATATATATACTTAGTCTGGAACTGAGTCTTGATTGAATGAGAAAATGAAATTAAAATCTGAGTTACTTTTCCCCTCAACAATATCTCTTTTCTGAAAACTTTACACTATTTTATGTACAAAAAAAGTTATTTATGATGGACACCCTGCTTTTGACTGTAAAAATCAATAAACTATTACAAAAGACCATAAATATGATTGGTATAATTTTTAAAATATTTATGTTATGATTTTTTCACGTAAACATAGATGTAAATATTTTTATTGTTCCACATGTATACACAGAACCATGAAGGAGATTGTCTTATCTAAATAAATATTTGGAGCACCAATACATGATCACAAAAAGTTAAATAGTTTTCCAAAATGACTCTCTACCCTTTTTTATCAGTTTATTTCCCAGTTGGTATTACTGGCATAAAGTACATTCAGTTCAAATGCAGGCCCTTCCATTCGATGAAGTTTGAAAAATCTACAATTAAAGGAAATTTGCTACAGAATAGGTTTCAAAACTTTGAATGTGCTTTTTAATTGTCATTACTGAAACCTATGAAGAAAATAATATGAGTTTCTTAATGGAATATATGCTTCTTTGCATTGCTTCATCATTATCAATAATCTGTTCTAAACTTCATGAAGTAATGTAAAGTTTTGTCAGTTCTTCAGTACAGTTTATGAACCCTAGTAACTTTCACAAGCATGAATACATCCTTGTTAAATCCAGACTGAGTAGCACATTTCTATCATTTCTTTCATGTTACGCATGATTTAAACTATAATAAAAATAAAAATTTCAGAAAGTATCATAGAAGCAGTATGACTAATCAAAGAAATATAATGTCACTTGAAATGAAGAATGATCTTAAACAATATTGTTTCTTATTTTCACAGTATAAAGAGAATATCTAATTTTCCAGAAGTGCTTTTCTCACATACAAACAACTTCATTCTTCCACAACTGTGTTAGTAATTTATTTAATTAGAATCAATGACTAAGTTACATGCTTACAGGTAGACAACAGCATTCTATTTTTCACAGGTATTAAAACTCTTCAGAGTTCAGTGGATGTTATGGATATGTAACACCTTCATAAGTCAGGCTGTGAAATGCATACTTAAGCATCTAACAAAAGGTGACCTTACTGTCATAAAAGGTTGAGCATTCATACTGAAGTTAATGAAGCTGCAGCTCTTACTGTACTTTAACATCAGATTAAATTTAGCTGCGTAATTTTAAACTTAAATGCATGCAAAATTTTGATTAACATGGATAAAATTTTCATCGTGCTTTGTTATTGAACTCCTGTCATCTACATGCTTGTTTTTTCTTTTAATGTTTATCTATCCTGAAGGTGGTTACCAGATGTGATACTTTTGATTTTTTTCTTTTTATTCTTTTAAATTTAATATTTTCCAGCTTTTTACACATCTATAATCATTTGAATTGTAGCAGAAGTTTTCATTGAATTATTCAGAAAGACAAGCATATTTCTGCTTTCCTGTATGACTTGACAGTATTCTTAAACTCAATTTTGAAAAAATTTGTACACATCACCTAGAAAAGCACTAGATTGCATGACCTCACTTGTAATGTTTTTTTCTTGAATTTACAGCTGTGAAGATTTTAGGTCCAAATTAAAAAAAAAAATAAAAAAAATGCTTTGTTCTAACTGATCTAATGTTCAAAATCAAAGATGTGCATTAATCATTGGGAAACAGCAAATATAGAAAGATGTCTACACTTCTTTTAGTATCCTTCTATGCTGCTTTTGTTGATATTTTTGCCTTTAGGTCTTCCCAGAAGACTTACAAACAAAATCACTTAATAACATAGTCAAAGAATTGTTGAATTTGAAAGGCAGCTCTGGGGATTGTCTACTCTGATTCCCTCTTCAAAATGCAGTCACCTAGCAAAGGCTGCTCAAAACCTGGATGTGGAATATCTCTAAAAATGGAAGCTCCACAACCACCCTGCATAACAACCACCTAATACTTCGAGATTAAGCATTTACTATAAAGTCAGTATTTTCTAGCAAGTTGGCACAGAAAATTTCAGTCTTTTTGTGCGTTAGCTGGTAACTAAACATCATGACTTGATGTCACACTTGATGACATGACTTAATGAAAGATGGACTAAACAATAATATCTTTGTATAAAAGCCCCATTTATTACAAACATAAAGTGAATTATATAATAGTGAGGAGACCTTGTTGTTAAGAGATTAAAATTAGAGAAAATTTTTGCTATGCATTTTTCCCTCAGTGAAATATTCAACATGAAAATGAACTAGTTTTCTGAATTTTGTAATTGTTTGATTTGCTTGCTTCTTTTGCTTCTCTTTCTTTTTTGGGCTACAGAGTTACTTTATATAATTTCCTAATTTTTACATGACAAAACCAGGAAGATAAGCCTGATATTTTTCAAAAGATTTTCCTTTTCTCAACACCTCCTTTATATATAGGTCCAGTTTAAACACACAGAAAGTGAAATTTCTAGTGCTTGTCTTGATATTTAGTCCATGTGATCCCAGCATAGGAAATATTATTATGATGTTTTAGACTGTACTGCCTCTGAGGCCAAAGCTCTACTACAGATTCTGTTCTTGATCAAAAAAAGTGGACTTGAGCCTTGGAAAGGCCCTCAGACTCAAGAAGGGTGAAGAATGATAATTTCTTCAAGAAAGAAAAACTACATTATTACCATTTAGCACTATTATACCTATTAATAAAAGTCAAAGAAATCCGAGATTTGCAATTTGGTGAGAGAATCTGGTTCACATCGAATTATATTTACTCAAAAGTTTTCTAGTCTTGCAAAATTAAATTTCATATTGAAAATGCCTTTGATTACTTTTGCTTATTTTAACTAGATACCATTTTGAGTTTCATCTACCACAGGATACTGGTTTGTATAAACCCTAGATAATGCCTAGGGACAAATTGTGTAAGAATGCATATGATTCTGCATAGGATGAGTAAGTATGCAAAATACAGATATTAAGATTTTGCCCTTACCTGCATTGTATATTTCTGATTATTTTTTTCTTAAAGCTTTTGTCTCAGAACTGCTGAGGCATTAATAAAGAATCATATATATAGATCATCATATTTCAATTCTGAAAGATTCTTCATATTCAACTATAATGGGAATAGGGAGGTGACTGTTCTTAAAGAAAAGCTTAAGGATACTGTAGCTCTACTTTAAGGACCATTCTCAGGGCTGTATGATGAAAAAGAAACTGCATATGCAACTTCTGCCTAGGAATATGCTGAAAAAGGAAAAAAAAGTTATGTAATTATTAAGTAAACAAATAATGGGATATTAATTGTAAAAGTAAATATAGAACCATAGCATTCTTTTTCTATGGGATTGTCTCACTCCAATTTATAGGAGGGAGATGAGGTTCTTTAATATCTGTACACCCGGTGTGAGATTAAGAAACAACGGTTCATATGTTGTTGCATCCAGTTTATTAATAAGACCTAATCAGGGAGACGGGGAAGGGAAGGAGTGTGATAGAAAAGATGGAAAAGAAGCAGGAGTTGTGTAAAGCGGGGATAGTCACCAGCAGGATCCAGCAGCGGTCCCGTTGCACAGTGTTTGAAGGTCCCGGGCAGAACGCAGCAGAAGACGGGGAGCAGCAGCGAGGCCGGCCTTGAGCAGCAGGCAGGTAGACGAGGAAGTCGAGGAGCCAATTCTTGAAGCAGCAACAGCGGTCAGGCAGCAGGCTCAGGAGAGTTCGGCAGCATGCATGAATCACCTCAATCTTCAGGAATCCCTCTATCTTCCAGAATTCCTCTGTCTCCTTCAGGAGGAATCTGCTGCCAGAAATCCTCCGTTCTTCATGAGGAATCTGTTGTCAGAAATCCTGCGTTCGTCATGAGGAATCTGTTGTCAGAAACCTATCCTCATGGTTTTCAGTTCCTATTTATCCTCCTTGTTCTCCTGCATACGTGACAAGGATGGGCCTCGAGCAAGAGTCATTGAGTACCTCCTGAGATGGCCATCATCCTGAGATAAGTCCACACAAAGGAGCACTTCACAGCTATTCAGCTGCAGTTCATCTCGCTCTGGTTGCCCCTGGCCCTGTCCATCTGCGTTCCCCCAGACAAAGGATCTCACAACCTTTGCCCAGGACTTGCCCGAACTTGTTCATCTGTGTCCTTCAGACAAAGGATTTCACAATCCTTGCTCGGGGCTTGAACAAGTCCATCTGTGTCCCCAGCAAGCTTTGAGACACAGAAGTTAACAGAATAATCTCTTACACCACCCCGTGACTCAAAGGTTGCTTTAGAATGGGACACAGATGATCCATGATGGTGAGAGAAAAAGATAGCAAGCATAGGGGTAAAGAAGGGGGGAGAAGGGGGTAGGGAATCAAAAGTTTCATACAATCATTACAAGAGATTCATCAGGGTGGGCCCTGATGTTCTTGACTTCCCCATCAATAGAGGAGGTTGCAATCTACATAGGTGATACAACACATCAAACACGGAACCATACAATTAACAGACATAAGAGTTGCAACAGCACACAATATTAATTTGCCACAGACACCACTCGGTGATACTTCGGGAGTGGTGACACGAATGTTACACGATGAATAAAAAGTAGAAAGTGAAAAGAGACAACCATACATTTGGCAATAACCAATAACAAATAAATGTAACAAACAGAGATACAACATTACTACCCACAACAACACAAATCACAGTAAAAATACAAAATGTAATCAAGAGGTATATTCAGTATTCTAACATGATCACATTTTCAATATTTCTGTCACAAAACATTAGAGTCCTTTCTGTGTTCAGTCAAGGTCCATAGGAGTATTCTGAAAAAATAAAACGAGACACCGACTTGCCCTTTTCTGCGGGGGGCTTTGTTAATATTGTTAACAAATGAGGGAACAATCCAGCAAATGTTAATTTTATATTCCTTTTTCGCGGTGTTCTTGGCCTTCCAAGGATATTTGTTAAGGTATCCCGTTAAGGTTAGGGAAACAAGCCTCAGGTTAACTGAGCCAAACACAGGCTGGCCCAGGCGATAAGTGTTTCCCCTTTGTTGTGAGCTTTCTAATACATCCACCCTTCACCGCCCCCATCCCGCTCTCTTGGGAGGGACGGAGGCATCAGTTTTCTAACGGCTTGGATAGCCGTTCAGGTTCCCTGAGAGAGGCCCTAGGACCTGGGGTTTTGCTTTCCTCAAGATTCTCGAGCTTTTGTTCTGGCCACCAGTTAACTAATTTCTCTAACCTATCTGTTGTCAATCCATCCATCAAATTTCGTGGAATACCCTTTTTCCAGCCTAGAGTCCAAAGTCCATTACGTTTATGAAAGATATTCCGCCTACCGGTTTTTGCTGGCAATGAGACCCTTCCAGACCCACTGAGCTTTGGGCTAGGTGGCCTGGGGGCAAGACTGGCTGTTGCAAGCCTTACACCTCTTGGCTCAGATTTACTGGGAAAAGAAACCACTGGCCCATATTTTCTTCCATAGTTAATTAACTCTTGGGCTACCTCCCCCCACGTCCATACTTTGCATCCTGACTGCAGATGGTTGGGGGTTACAGTTTCTTCTAACACTGCCCGGGTTCTTTCTCCCTGTGACATGGCTTGTATCCTTGCCTGTAATTGTGTGCCTATAGGTTTCAGTGATTCTGGAAGTCCTCTAATTAAAGGGGTCGTTCTCTCAGGATCAACGGGCATCATCATGGGCGATTCATGATGCGCCTGCAGCTTTCTATCATACATCAGTTGGAGACAAGCAGCCTTTTGAACGCTCTCTACTAATTGGTCAGTAGTTCCAGTAATGGCAAGAGGGTCTCCCCTTTCTAAAGGGTTGAGACCACCTGCCCAATAGGCAGCCCTTTGCGTTAATGACCAGGGAGCACGATTGTTACCAGTAGTTAAAAATACTCCTGGTCCCCAATAACCTTCTGCTTCCTTTTCTGTTAACCGAATCTGATCGCCACCAGTGAGACTCACTCTCCATACATATTCTGTTTCTGATTCCTTTGGAGAGCAGCTAAAGTCCTTTTTGAGTTTTGCTAGTTCGGTGGCCGAGAACGGAATTTCCTTAACATTCATTTGAGGATCTAGATCCTCACTGTTATCGAAGGTATATTCTGTTTTTATCAAGGGACGCAATGGGGCTATTGGGGTTTCTAATTTGTCTAGTCTTTCCTTTATTTCTTGTAATTCCTCCTGAGGAAAAGTTTTTTCTTGAGGCAACCTATGGGTGACAGTATCGCCAGTATCTTTACGTGTTAACAGTTCCTTGAAAGCCATCTGCAACAAGGCCGAATTATGTTTCTCTCTTTCTAGTTGTTCCTCGATATTAACTATTTGATTCTGCAGAGTTTTTACGAATTCTTGTGTAACTCTAACCGACTCCTGTAGTGCTTCTATGGTTTGAAGTTCTGCCGAATGCTTTTCATTTCGTAACTCCACGGCAGCTTTTAAAGCAGCCCCGAGAACGGCACAAATAAACGACTTTCCTTTTCCAGCTCGTGTACGAGCCTCATTCTGTAAGACGCTAATGCGGTCCGAAACACTCTGCAAATTATGCCAATTTTGGCGTGCCCAGTCCACCCCTGACAAAGAGGGACGAGCACCATGCTTTTCTAAAAGGTCAAATAACACATCTTCACTTTTCATACTGGCAATACTGTTACTCATTTCTTAATACAATGAAAGATCTACACTAAGGGAGGAGGAGGTACACGTGTTCAAAAGCTCAGTTACTCCTCACCGCTCCTCCCAGGGAGATACACCACACCTAAACAAATGCAAATGCTCCAATCACTCCTTCCTTTTGTTGACAGGAACACACAAAGACAAGAAGCTAGAACAAACTGTAAACACCACACCTAAGTTACAGTTCACTCCTTACAACTCCAGGAGGTGCACACAACTCAAACCACTCCTCCCTTTCTTTGGGGGGAGCACAAAAAATGTGAAGCTAAAGCAACACTTTCTAGGTTTCAATAGAGTAAATAAAACTTCTTGGAGAGGCACACACGTTTTAGTCACAAAATATCACTTCCTCACTTCCCCAAGAGGCGCAAGCACGCAGACACACCAAATTTCACACTTCAGTTACCAAATAACCAGAGAGGTCTTCCCGAGGAGGCACACACGTATTAATCAAAATGCAAATAGTCAAAATACGTCCCCGAGAGGTACACACATAAAAGGTAAAGTTTCAGAATATGGAGCGGTCTTCCTGGAGAAGGACTCACGTCTAAATTTTCAAAACTATCGCTCCTTGCAACTCCAGGAGGTGCACACAGAAAAAAAAAGTTTCAAACTATATCTGGAAGGACAACACTCTCATAGCGGGTATCCTGCACCGACTACGCCAATAAAAAATGTCTCACTCCAATTTATAGGAGGGAGATGAGGTTCTTTAATATCTGTATACCCGGTGTGAGATTAAGAAATAACGGTTCATATGTTGTTGCATCCAGTTTATTACTAAGACCTAATCAGGGAGACGGGGAAGGGAAGGAGGGCGATAGAAAAGATGGAAAAGAAGCAGGAGTTGTGTAAAGCGGGGATAGTCACCAGCAGGATCCAGCAGCGATCCCATTGCTCGGTGTTTGAAGGTCCCGGGCAGAACGCAGCAGAAGACGGGGAACAGCAGCGTGGCTGGCCTTGGGCAGCAGGCAGGTAGACGAGGAAGTCAAGGAGCCAATTCTTGAAGCAGCAACAGCGGTCAGGCAGCAGGCTCAGGAGAGTTCGGCAGTATGCAGGAATCACCTAAATCTTCCGGAATCCCTCTGTTCTTCTTCAGGAGGAGTCAGTATTGTCAGAAAACCTAACCAGTTCTTCATGAGGAATCTGTTGCCAGAAACCTCCCGTTCTTCTTGAGGAATCTGTTGTCAGAAAACCTCCCGTTCTTCATGAGGAATCTGTTGACAGAAACCTATCCTCATGGTTTTCAGTTCCTATTTATCCTCCTTGTTCTCCTGCCTACGTGACAAGGATGGGCCTCGAGCAAGAGTCATTGAGTACCTCCTGAGATGGCCATCATCCTGAGATAAGTCCACACAAAGGAGCACTTCACAGCTATTTAGCTGCAGTTCATCTCGCTCTTGTCGCCCCTGGCCTTGTCCATCTGCGTTCCCCCAGACAAAGGATCTCACAACCTTTGCCCAGGACTGGCCCGAACTTGTTCATCTGTGTCCTTCAGACAAAGGATTTCACAATCCTTGCTCGGGGCTTGAACAAGTCCATCTGTGTCCCCAGCAAGCTTTGAGACACAGAAGTTAACAGAATAATCTCTTACAGGGATAATGGAATTATTATATCAGTTTAAAAATGTGGATACAACTTATACAATCTAATGGCTTTAATTCCTCACTTGGAGGCTCTCTATAAGTTAAAAAGCACAAGGACATCTGAACTAAATTTATTTCTTTGGTGTTTCATGTAATGTCTGAAAAAAATACACATCTCTTCACTCTGGATATGTAGGGCTGAGAAGGTTCTTTGAGTATGCATTATGTTTAAAGAATAATTATCTATTTTCATCTGCAGAATATAATGATTTCCATTTTAAATTATACACATCTAAATCACAAAGGGCATAAAAAAAGGTCAGATCCTGTCTCTTAAGGTAATTAACAGTGCTCTGTACTATTGTTAATCTAAGAAGCATGCTTTGCCTCTGTTCTGTGAATACTTGAACATTTTGGACTTATGTGAAATATAATCAACTGGTATTTTTTTGATACTAGAACAGTTCAAGTTTGCAAAATATTTCTGATTTATAAAATGCTTTCTTTCTGGTGCAAAATTTTGGTTTGACTCAAGCATCAGAATGTTCCTCCTTTGTTCTCTGTGTCTTCCATGTGAACATCAGGGAACACTACTTTTACTGTTAGAGTGGCCGAACAACATAACATGTTCTTCAGAGAGATCATGGGATGCCCATCCTTGGAAACAATCAAAGATAACTCAACAAAGTCCTGAGTAAATTATTTTAGATGAAACTGCTTGAGCAGGAAACAAGACTAGGTGACACCTGGAAGTCCATTCCAATGTCAATCACCCAAGGATTCTTAAATCTCCATCTTTATTGCATTGCACTTCTACTTCCTCATTTGCTTAAGGCTACTGAGAATACGTAAAGCAAATTATGACAGAATCACAGAATTGTACATGTTGGAAGGGACATCTAGAGATCATCTAGTCCTAAAGCAGGTTCGTTAGAGTAGATAATAATCCTGAAATTAAATCAGATTTCCTTGCTCCTTATCAGTCAGGCTTCATAATTAGATCTAATTCAGAACTTACATCTCTCTATAGATTAGCTCTTTCCTGAAGATGAAACAATAAAAATTTTCATTTTGGTTCCTACAGTGATATTTTATTCTTCTACTTCCACTGCAAGCCATAGGATTCCTACCAAGGGATACAGTCCTTCAGAAACAGACTGATATTCCTTGGTTCTTCCACAGGCCATAGTTTCTGCTTTGAGCTTGCTTTTGTCTGATGTCTCTGCAAGCTGCAGTTTCCTTCAGGGCTCCTCCATGTCCTTCAGCACTGATCTCCACAAGTTGCTCTGTGGAGACCTTGTTTGACAAGGTGCTGCCCATGAAACATTTCTGATTTTGGATACCATAAAACAGTTATAATGATGTTTTCCTCATCTGATTTCAGCTGCTGCTATCAGAAATGTATCTTTGCTATCTATAAGTTTTGTCAGATAGGTTTTACTCTTTTCATTTTCTGGTGCTAAGAAAAATTAATATTTTATATTAAAATGGCTCTTGACCAAGAATTGGCTTCCTTCAGTTGTTGGCTGGAAGTGTCAATCTGCCTGGGGGTAGCGAGGCCCTACAGAGGGATCTGGACAGGTTGATAGCCTGAGTGTCAACAAGGCCAAATGCCGGGTCCTGCACTTCGGCTACAACAACCCCAGGTGACGCTACAGGCTTGGGATGGTGTGGCTGGAGGACTGTGTAGAGGAAATGGACCTGGGGGTATTGATTGATGCTCAGCTGAACATGAGCCGACAGTGTGCCCAGGTGGCCAAGAAGGCCAATGGCAACTTGGCTTGCATCAGGAACGGTGTTGACAGCAGGGACAGGAAAGTGATTGTGCCCCTGTACTCAGTTCTGGTGAGGCTGCACCTGGATTACTGTGTCCAGTTTTGGGCCCCTCACTGCAAGAAAGACATTGAGGCCCTGGAGTGGATTCAAAGAACATCAACACAGCTGGTGAGGGATCTGGAGCACAGGGCTCATGAGGAGTGGCTGAAGGTGCTGGAATTGTTCAGTCTGGAGAAAAGGAGGCTCAGGGGAGACCTTCTTGCTCTCTATAACTACCTGAAAGGAGATTGTAGTGAGCTGGAGGTTGACCTCTTCTCTCACATAAGCAGTGCTAGAACTAGAGGGAATGGCTTCAAGCTGCGCCAAGGGAGATTCAGGCTGGATGTTATGAAATACTACTTTTCTGAAAGATTGGTCAGGCACTGGAATGGGCTGCCCAGGGAGGTGGTAGAGTTACTGACCTTGGAGGTGTTCAGGGAACAGTTGGATTTTGTATTGAGGGACATGGTGTACTGAGTACTACTGTTAATATGTGGATGGTTGGACTGGATGATCTTGAAGGTCTTTTCCAATCTTGGTGATTCTGTGATTCTGCCTTCTAGTTTTAGAGCCTGGAGTCATATAATTCTCATGAAATGGGGAAAAGCCCATCTGTTTCTTCAGTTTTGCTTTCATTGGGGTGCAGTGTCATGGTTCTATGTTTTTTGTTTTTGTTTTTGTTTTTGTTTTTTTTTGTTTTTGGGTTTCAGTATTCCACATCAAAACATCATGTAGTGTACGGGGCATTAAAGTGTCACTGCCCCAGTCCCAGGTACCTATCCCTGTACATTACAGCAGTCACGGGATCTGGCCCTTCCGGGTGGGGGGGAGGCGCTCTCTTGCTGCCTGGCAGTGGGTGCTGGAGGGTGCTTTCCTAGCCGTTCCAAGCTTTTTCAGGTTTGAATCGGTCCTGGGAACTCTCTCTCTCTCATCTTGTCTGATTTATTAATCTCAATTGCAATTAAATTGTATCTATTGTGTTACCTTGTATTCCAATATTATAGTAAAATAAGTTTTCCTCCATAGATTGTTGCCGCTGCTCTTTTCCTCCCTTCCTTCCTTCCCATTTTTGTGGGACTGGGGTGGGGGGGGGAGGGCAGAGGCCTGTCGCCCCTGTCACGGACATAGATTGATCTGGTCAAATCCGTGACATGCAGCTGATTCATTATTTTCCTTTAAGTCCTCTATGATTTTGCTTTTTTTGTTGTTGTTGCTGTTGTTTTTTTATTTTGTTTTGTTTCCTTTTTTTTTTTTCTTAAATAATTTGGCTGAATAAAGATGACTTTTTGATTGATCTAAGCATAGTTTTAGTTTTGATTTTCTCAAATCAATGGATGGAACTGTAATGAACAAATAATTTTGGAAATCGTTTCCAAATATACTAAGGACAAGAAGCTGATAAATGATTGTTGGCATGGAGTCATAAAGTAGAAATGATATTATTAAAACTTGACAGATTTCTCTAATGGTAAGACCATCTCCGTGGAGAATAATGCCTTCAATCCTTTAATATTTTTAAAAAGAAAATGATGAAGTATGGACCAGATGGATGAACTATAATTGACTGGATGGTAAAGGAATGATAGTGGGTTAGTTAAGGCTTGAATACTGAATGAACTCTTGGCTGAAAGGGCTTTGATTAGAGACAACAAAGCCCAATGCAAGCTGAGTTACTAGAGAAATGCCTCTAGTTATAGTCACCTCCATGTTAATGACGTCAATACTAATTAATATCTTCCTTCAGGGTGTGGTTGATGAGAAAGGGTGTGTCTTCAGCACTTCTGAAGATGATTCAAAACTGCGAGGGGTGACCCATGCACAAGAATATTGTATTGACATTCACAGGGACCTCCATGGGCTGGAGAAGTTGGTGGATTGGAATCTCATGAAATAGAAAGAAAATGCATATTGCTAAGAATAATCCCAAACACCAATATCCACTAGAGTTAGCTGTCTGGAAAGCAGTTTAGCATGGAAGGACCTGGGGGTCATGGTGACCAGTAAGCTGACCATGAGCCAGTAAAACGTCCTAGTGGGATGCATTAATCAGTGAGCATTGTCAGCAAATCAAGAGTGATGATCCTGCCCCATTCCAATGCTTTACTCAGCCTTCATGTTGCACACCTTGTATTATATGCTCAGTGCTGGGCTGCATGGTACAAAAGAATCATAGAGTGAAGCAAGTCTAGTAAAGGGCCATGAAGACTATTAGGGGCAAGAAAAGAACCAACAAAATAAACTGTAAAAGAGATTATGCTATTTAAATCAAAGAATTCTGGTTTTGTTTTCTTTTGTTTTCCTAGCCATTCTTTGTTTCTACATGCCAGTATTTGTACATGCTTAACGTTCAGGCTACTGACAGCAATATGACCGGTGGGTATTTCTGGATCTCTTGAGTTATTGTTTCCAATGTCTTTGATACCACAGGACTTTATTCTAGTATAAACTTATCATTCACCATGCAAGCTAGTGTTTTGTTAGAAAAAAAACTCATTTAGGTACCAACATTTTCGTACAACTTTACTAATTATTAACAAAAAATGGACAAAAAACATTGTATTTTCACTAATTTCTGGTGTAAGCTCTTACACTCTGGAGGCTGTTCCTGAAATAGAAGAATCTCTGATAAGAATATAAGATGAAGGAGAAAAAGTGAAATGGTAATTATCAGTGGAAGGGACGATCTTTGCCAGGAATAAAACAAGAAGCTTTAGAACTCTGACTTCTGTTCCTTCCCTTTAGTTCCTCACTTACCAAACTAACTGACTGAGTAATGGGTCACAGCTGAGGTCACTGTATCTTCTAATAATGATCCAACAATTTCGTTGACATTCATCCTTGTTATTGCTAATTTCCTCCAACCACTTCAGGCCTAATATCTTCATCTAATGCTGCAGATGTTGTTGATTCTTATTCATCTTTCAAGTATAGCCACTTGTTCAACTCATTTACACAGAAGCAGCAAATTAGTATTGCTTTGCTACAGTAGATTATTGGAGCTTAATATACTGGTTTCTTTACAGCAGCTTAGTGAAACTATTTCAGATAATGTTTAGCAGTAGCTTTACTCTTGCAAGTATCTGTCACTTTGTATCTGTTATGCTGGTCTCCCTGAAATTTCAATAGAAGTGATTTACTGACGTTACGTAGTGTCCTTTTTAAAATCGTCTGAAATGACATTAATTTTCTTCTTTTTTTTTTAACACTATCAAAGTGTTCATGTTGAGAGCAGAAGCACTTATGTTTACTCATACACACTGATAGAGTTGGTGCAGATTGGTCCTGCCTGCAGTCATAACTCACAAAAGATATTATAAAATATATGAATTTCAACTGCTGAGTATTCAGACAGCATCTTGGCTTGGCTTGTTTTTGTTTTTGTTTTAATTTCCAGCTAATTAAATTAATGAGCTTTATGATTTTATTCTTTGCTTATGTTGAAACTGACCAGTGACAAATGCTTGTACTTTAAAACTTGATCGCAATCAGGAACTGATCATTAATTTTCCTTCAAATTCAGTAGTTCTTCATATTCTTCCATTTGACAATGTGACAAATTTTTACAGTCGTGATTACTGTCAGCATTTCTTATTAGGCGATACAACATGGGTTGGGTTCATCTCATGCAATGTTAGGTATCTACCACATATGCATCCTTTATTTATGATTTTTCCTCTAGATTCCCTTTGTAATCAATAGAGAAATAGCAACATTTGACAGAGTATGATTCATCCAATCTATTTTATTTGTCTACTTTAAAATGAGATGAATCATGACTTAGAAGTGCTTATTTATTGGCACTGACCAAACTAGAAAGAATGATATGGATGGTATCAAATCAATCTTATCAAAGTACTCAATTTTGTTTAATTTCTTCTGTAAATGAGATGATTCTTTTCTACTGAAGGTTAGAACAGTACAACTCAAAGCATTTTTACTTGAAAATATTTTCAGTGGAGAAGATGGCTTGTACTGGTCATACAACCCCACTCACAATATCTGTATAAAACTTTGAAACTTCAACTGACCGCTTAGGATGTAATGAAATCCCAAATTGTATATATGTAGCTTTGAAGTGTTAAACTTATAATTAACTTTGTGAATTGTAGGATGGCAAATTGTTCCAGTTTGAAGAAAAGCCAAATGTTTACAGTGTGATTCTCTAACCATGATGGTTAACCATGGACTAAGAGATTTTTCTCTCTTACAATTCAAGAAGATAGTGTAAAGAGTGGATATCAATGTATTATCTGGATCAGTCAAATTATTGAGAAAGATAACATGTTGTTTTATTCAAAGATGAGAAATAGACTGAGAATAATCTATCTAATCAATGCCTTGAAGAAAATATTATTTATTTTTAAAAGCTTTTTACATTTTAATATTACAAGCCTAATAAATATATATAGTTTTTTATTTTTGCACCTATATTTTAGAAAAATTTTAAAAAAATTAGTTACATGCAATCTCTTCTTCCTGCTAGTCACATTATTTATGCATCTGAGTAGAAGGATATACACACGCTTTCTTCTCTATTAGATGCAAGGAGTTTCCTAACTTTTTAATGCATAACGCAACTAGATTTTTTATTTTTATTTTCTGTACGTCTCTTTTATACCGTGACTCACTGCTGGTAAAATTCTAGCTGTCTCCAATCTAGTAACTCAATATCTTACAATTCATGTATCCTAGTATTTACAATAAAGTGGTGTATTTCCATATTTTCAGATTTGTACAGACATGACACATACAAACACAAATACTGCAAGTAGGACTCCAAGGGAGATTTTTTTTGTTTGGTTTGGTTCGGATTTCTGTGATATTCAAGCCCTCCACAAATAACACAATAATAAAAATAATTTTGAATCGAATAAATATTTATTGAAATTAATTTTAAAATGTTGAGATATGCTAGGAAACAGAATAAACTCTGTTATTCAGGCACTAGACACATATGCAGTCCTTTTCCAGAAGGAATGCTAAAAAGTGTTTTCAACAGGAATCTTAAACTTGCAATAAATACTGGTATAGGTAGACCTTTCCCACTGCTGAAAACATCTGTCAGCCTTATCTCCCCAAATATACTCAAATATGGCAATATTGGTGAAAACACATAAATATTGAAATAAATATTAGTGCACATGGTTTCAGAGGAAGGAATGTGATTTGGAAAACAAAACAAAACTAAACTAAACACCAAAAAGTCAGTTTTGTAGGACAGCAGCCATTCTTATAATAGAGAAAGAGACGAAAAGACTATTCCAGTAGTGTATCAAGCTTAACTAAACATTATCTCAATTCCAGAGCACCAGGAGTTATCTGAGAAATTAACTTGCTGTGCTCTGTTATCTTATGAGTATTTTTCCCATGAACATATGTTGAATCTGTCTAACAAAGTCTAAGTTAAAAACTCAGTTAAATCTATAAACATCTTTCTGCAATATTCAAAAGCTAAATGTCTTCTGGGGCTGTAGTAGTTCTTGTAAAGTATGTGTATCTTACATCATCTCGCTGACGTCATGACAATATTCTCAATAGAAACAAACAAAATAGTCTGCAGCTTGTATCTCATAGAATAAGAAGCGAAGTGTAGAAATTGAAGATATTTATGTTGACTGGCTCCTCCTCTCTTGGAACTTGAGTCTGGAAGCAGCAAGAATGAAAAGTTGTCCTCATGAGCCTAATTTTGGACATTTTTAATATACTTTTTTAATGTAAATTCTTAGTCAAATCAGGAAAACAGTTTATAGTACAGTCTTCTCTTTTTTCTCCATTTCTAGAGCTGGATGGAATGTATACATCTTCAGTTGAAGACTCCATACAGAATCACAGAATCACAGAATGTCAAGGACTGGAAGGGACCCTGAAAGGTCATCTAGTCCCATCCCCCTGCTGGAGCAGGAACATCTAGATCAGGGCACACAGGAATGCATCCAGGCAGGTTTTGGATGTCTCCAGAGAAGATGACCCCATAGTCTCTCTGGGCAGCCTGTTCTAGTATTTTATTACCCTCACCATGAATTTTTTTTTCATATTTACGTTGAACCTCCTGTGTTCCAGCTTGCACCTGTTGCCCCTTGTCCTGTCATTGGATGTCACTGAGAAAAGCCCTGTTCCATCCTCCTGACACACACCCTTTACATATTTCCAAACATTAATGAGGTCACCCCTTAATCTCCTGATAAAAGTAGATTGTTGTTTTTCCATGTTCAGTCAGAGAATTTCTAATAAAATCTCCAAAAACTCATGAAGAAACACACAGAGAAACCCAGACAGCAATAGATTTGATGTTTCCAAAATAAAGTTATTATGGCATAAATGTAACAACAGTACTGGAACTAAGACTGTGTAGCTGAGAAATAATACTTTAATATTTTTCCAGATTCTGACTGAAACTTATTTTAACATGTACCTGCTAAGTGTTCATGATGAAGAGAGTTTGAGAATGGTGACAATATTTCTGTTCAGAATGCAGCAACCATATGTTAAGTGCCTACCCGTTATCCTTGTTTCAATGTTCCATTAACTGGTGACTACTCCTGATGTACTTTGATGTCTATTGTTATATGAAAAAAATATGTCTGTACAGTATATGGTATCCTCAAAAACTTAAAAGTGTGTAGTGAGAGAGGAAGAAGGGATTTTTGCTAAATCTAACAAAATTGTTGTCACATCGTGGCCATGAAGACTGGGAAGGGTGACCAGACGGTTGGCTTAAGTTGAAATGACACTCCAGGTACATACATATGAGGGGAAAAACATCAACTTTAATATGAAATTTCCAGAAGATAGTTATGCTATGCACACAGGTCCTTCCACAATTATATTTACTGAAATTGAATGGTTTTATTGGAAATTCAATAAGCTTTGCATTACTTAAGAATTTTAAAAGAAAGAGAAAAAAAAAAGAGAGTAAAAGAGGTCAAAAATGAGGAGAGAGATCATGAATCCCACGTCCAGGCCTGATGCTGAAGTGCTCCATGTGGCATAGAACAAAGAAAAATGGTAGCAACAGCAGTGAGCAGAGGGGTAGAAGCAGAGTGAAAAGGGAGGGTCTGGGCTACCCCACCTTTTTATAGTATCCATGCAAAAAGGGAATATCCTATTAATAGTTGTAGATGGCTCCAGTTCCAGGATTCACTGAGATGCTGGACACCAGCCAAATCAAAGGAGGTGGCATCAGGCCCCTTTCCATTATTTGACCTTTTCTCCTTTATTGTTCTAGGCTCTTCCAGGAGTGGTTGAGACAATAGCCAAATTAAGGGAAGGGATACCTATCTTCTCCCTTGACTTCATTGCCTCTCAGGGCATTATCCAGGACTCACATTAACAGTCACTTGGGGCTTGTCCCTTACAGCATTACATCATGTTTTGTTTTGAAATAGTTAGCCTCTACATGATGTTCCAAGAGGAAAAGAAAAATAGTCAGGAAAATAATATATAGGTAATGCAATTACTGTTCTCAAAATAAGATGCAGAAGGTTTTATGAACTTCCTGGAAGCAGCATTAATCAAGAGCAATTAAAAATAATGATGCCACTGGTGGTTCAGATAGCTTGTATGTAGCATATTGCCTGGTATCTAGGAGCACTGTGGAGGAAAGAAAGAAGAGGAGGAAAGCAGCACTGTTGCTTGCTTGTCATATTTTCATACTTTTATCTAGAACATGTTATTAGTCAGTTCTGAAAGGCAGATATTGAGCTAAGAGGACTTCTAATCCACCCGGCTGCAGCCATTCTTGTGTTCCTATTTCTTGAGAAGAGAATAATAAATAAAGACAAGAAATCAAAAGTCAGGAAAGTGATAATTAATACTTACAGTACAATTAAATTAATCAAAAGACATGAAAAAAAAAAAAAAAAAAAAGGGAGGAAGTCATGTAAACCTCAGAAGTACAATGTAAACCCCTGGGAGACTATGCAGAGTTACACTGCAAGGAAACAGCACCTAGTAAACACAAGGGAAGAGTGTTTAGCTGTAGCAAAAATCATAGCTTTAACTCAGTCTTTCCTTCAGCACATGGATGAAGAGAAAGAATGGGACAGCATCCACTAAAGAAAATAAGAATAGTAGCATTCATTTTAAGTCAATGCTGAAATACATGTAAGGAAAATACAAGCCATTGTGGTTTGAGACTTGATCTTAATAAGGCATATCCCTGCTTTGTCTTTTTTAACTTAGTTCTAAAACTGAAATAGTGATTTTTTTTTCTTTCAGTAAACTTATAAATATATTTAAATATTATGTAAGAGTAAAACTGACTCCGGATGATGATCTGCAGATTCAGCATTTGTCCCCTACTGATGGGACCAGTAAAACAAAATATATTGAGATACTCTAAAAGGGCCATTTCCACACTAACTGGATATATTTCTACTTAGACTTCTGTAACAGCCTAGAGTAATTGACATGAGGTCCTGAAGGTGGAAAACAAATGCTTTCCTTATGCAAGCGATAGCTGCAGAAGTTTTATAGAATGAAATAAAACAAGCCTTAGGGGACAAGCCAAAATGTAGTATTCATGATAGAAAATGTATGTGCTTTTTTCTTTCTTTTGCTTACTACACTTTTGCAAGTTAAACTTCTATATCTAATTTAAGTGTTATTTATTTCTTTTAAGCACAGAATGGTCTGACTTCATTATTCTTAATTTTTAAGAATAATGAAGTTTTAAAAGTTCTGTGTTTCTTAAGCACTTGTTGTTGACTGTATTGCCATCCACTTAATTGTAAGGAAATGTGAAGAGACAGCTATACCAGAAGGTTTTATTAAAGTATCAAAAGCCAGCAAGACATCTACAGAAGCCAATTAAATGGCACTGCATGTCCCCAAAGCAGAAAGCACATAGAATTCTATATAAGTTGATAATTTATTCAGCAAATAAATCAACCCTTACCCAACACATTCCATAAAAGTAATCGGGAGCAATATACCCCATATGGATTAACAGTCCCTTCACGCCAGGTATATTAAAAAACATGAGGAAAGCTACTTTACTTCTCTATAACCTATTACTGAAAGATTTTCCTTGGTGTTTCACAATCCAACAAGCCTCATCAGCACTAGCAATGAATCATTCATTAAAATCACTATTTGTGTAATGTGTTCAAATTCTTATTTCCCAGGCCTCTCTTGACCACCAATTCAAGCCCACACAGGATTTTAGAAGGGGCAGAGAGTGACCATAGAGGAGCAGCAGAAATGAAGTGCTATGGGCTATTGGCTACGGCAGCTACCATTTCCCATTCCCCTTCACTACCTGAGGGGGAAGAGGTAGGAAAATGTTTTAAGAGGAGAAGATGTTCTTGCTTTCGGTTCTCATTGCTCTAGTCTATTAGTAGTAGGCTGTCAGACTGTGTCCCTGTGACACCATAGGATGTTGGTCTCCTCACTGATCTGCCCAGCCCAGACATAGGCCCTGCCAAGCCAGGCACATCTGCAGATCATTATCTCTGGCTTCACCTAGCTCCGTGCCCATAGTATGGCTCCTGGCTGAGGTGGAGGTGAGGGCCACGGCTGTCAGGCTCTGCTCTGCTGCTCCCAGGGAGCCTCCAGCCCATAGCAGTTTGCTGGCTCTTGCTGTTCCCTGGCAAAAATATTATGCCTGGCATATTCTTCATGCCTACAAATGGCAGGAAAACAAGTCTCAGCAGAGTGTGGCAATCCTCCAGCACTGCCTGCCTGACAGTTGATTTTCCAGTGTCAAAATAATTAGCACATACATGTGACAATGTGAGGTGCCCGTTTTCTAGGCCAGCTTCCTCGCTTCTGTGTGAAGCTCTAGGGCAAGGAAACAAAACCCTAGCAGATATGTCCACTCATGCAGAAGTTCTGGAATGCTGCATATCATTTCAAATATGGGAAACAATGTTATTCTACATTAATTATTCTTTCAGAAATTCTGTGGGTGTCATCAAATAAGTCAGATCAATGCACAGGAGATGGTTAAAGAGTTTAAGACAGCTGGCAGCCTGGGCTGCAGTAACCTTGCACTGGTCAAGATCGTGATCTTGAAAAATGTGAGCCTGACAAAGAGTGGAGTCAGAACCCTGAGTTTCAGGGTAGCAAACTTCAGGCTGTTCGAGATAGTATTAGATGAGATCTCCTGGGAAGTTGTCCTTAGAGACAAAAGAGTGGAGCATAGCTGGCTACTTTTTAAGGATGCCTTTCTGAGAGCGCAGGAGCTCTCAGTTCCTCAGAATAAGAAAGCAGGCAGAGAAAGCAGAAAACCAGCATGGCTTGGCAGGGACCTGCTGGTCAAACAGTGGGAAAAGTACGGCAAGTACGGACAGTGGAAACAAGGACATGTCACCTGGGAAGAATACAAGGATGCTGTCCAGGTATGCATAGATGGGTTTAGGAAAGCCAAGACACAGATGAAACTGAACTTGGAGAGGAATGTTAAAAACAAAAAGGGTTCTATGTGTACGTTACTCAGAAGAGAAAGGGAAGGCAACTGATGTCATCTACTTGTATTTCCAAGGCCTTGGAAATGATCGCCCACCACATTCTTGCCTCTAAATTGGAGAGATATGTATTTGAAGGGTGAACTATTCAGTGAGTAAGGAATGTGTTGGAAGGTCACAGCCAGAGAGTTGCAGTCTATGTCCAGGTGGAGGCTAGTGATGATCAGTGTCTGTCAAGTGTCTGTCTTCTTTAACATCATTATCAGTGACATAGATGATGATGACAACAAGCTGAGAGGTACAGCTGATACAGCACAAGGAAGGGATGCCATCCAGAAAGACCTTGATAATGTGGTACAGGAAATAAAAGTACAGAGTTTTGCACATGTGTCTGGGTAATTCCAGGTATGCAGACTGAAAGAAGAACCTTTTCAGAGTAGCCCTGATGAGAAGGACTTAGGGGTTCTGGCTGATGAAAAAGTTAACATGAGCCAGCACTTGTAGACCTAAAGGCCAAAGGCACCCTGAACTGTATCAGAAGAGAGGTGACCATTAGGGCAAGGGAGATGATTGTCCCCCTTTATTCTGCCCTCGTGAGGCCTCATTTGAAGTACTGTGCCCTGGTCTGAGGATCTCAACAGAGTACAGTTGTTGAGCTTTTGGAGAGGGTTCAGAGGAGGGCCACAAAGATGACCCAAGGACTGGAGCACCTCTCTTCAAGACAGGAGAAGACAGCCTCTTCTCCTCTCATGAAGACAGGCTAAAGGAACTGGGCTTTGTCAATCTAGAGAAGAGAAGGCTGGAGGGAGACCTCATTACAGCCTTCCAGTATTTAAAGGGAAGGGAATAAACAGAATGGAAAACAACTTTTTACACTGGTTTATAGTGACAGAACAAGAGGAAATGGTTTTAAATGAAGACTAGACGTCAGTGGGAAGTTTTTCACAGAAGAGGATGTTGAGGTGCTGGAACAAATTTTCCAGACAGGCTGTGTATTCCACACCACTGGAGATGTTCAAGGCCAGGCTGGATGGTGTCCTGGTCAACTGTGAGAATCCTTCTTTGCTTTTTTTTTGGCTCAAAGCTTGCTTCCTGAGGTATTTTGTTGAGGAGGCAAGTGATGGATGTTGTGTGGCAATCAACATCGCTGTGTGGACAATTTTACATCTTTGGAGCTGTTTGCCTTCGGAAGATAGTGCTCAGGACTGTTTACTGGCGGAAGAACTAGCCTGTGACCAAATAACTCCTGTTTGCTATGGGAGGCTGGGGGATGATACCATTGTATCCTGCGAAGGCAAGATGCAAGTTGGTGCCTCCCTGCTTCCTCTTATCTGCTGGCAAGGCCAGGAAGATAAGAACAAAGGAGTTTCCTGCTGAGGCCCGAGAGTCAGAAGCTGCCACTCAAAGGAGAGCTGACTCAACCACTTTGGATTTGAGCTGTCACTCCAAAGACAGCTGACTCGACCACTTTGAAAGCATTGAAAAGGGGCCATCATCGCCATGGTCGTCGTCGTCATCCTTCTCACCGTCGTCATTGGCAACAGGACAACTCTGCCTGACGACCCACCGCTACTGAAGATCAAAGACTGAACTACGAACCACGCTGGATCCATGGTGGTGACTATGTCCCTCTTGCTTCCTATAAAGACTCCTTGCTTCTTCTCTTCTATCTTTTCTATCGCCCTCCTTCCCTTCCCCATTACCCTAATTCATAATAGTGTCCGTCCTCCCCTTCCCCATTTCCCTGATTAAGATTTGTAATAAACTGGTCGGACCAACATTTGAACCGTTGCTTCTTAATCTCACGCCGGGTATATAGATAATAAAAGAACCTCCTCTCCCTCCTATAAATTGGAGCGAGACATCAACCTGATCTAATACTTGATCTAGAAGTTCGCAACCCTGTCTGTGGCAGGGATTTGGAACTTGATGATCTTTGAGGTCCCTTCCAACCTGAGCCATTCCATGATTCTATGATAAGTCTATTTATTATTAATCTTTGCATGCAGTGTGCTTAGACATTTTTTCAGTGACTACTGATTTTACAAAGCTCCAAACATCACTTTCTGCACTATAAGCACCAAGAACAAACAGTTTCAAGGAAACTGTTATTGGCTAATGGGTCTTTCCACTCAGCAGCTCTGAGCACTGCTTGAGAGGCAAAAAAGTGAAACACAACAGCAGGCAAGAATGCCTTCTGCTCTGGAAAGAGGTGAATATTGAAACAAGGATCCTTTTCTAAGAGGTCTTTGTTCTGTGTGTCATTAGAATCAATTTCCTTTGATATACCTTTGTGCTAGTCTTGGATACCAGTAAGGTAAGTGAAGGCACACATAAGCAAGACCTGAAACTGATCTGAAATACAGAGCATAATGCTCCACAATGGGACAGAAAATTACTTCCCTCTCCACATTTCTCCAGACAGAGAGGAGCTTCTTCTTTGCTACTGTGTAGGACTCACCAAAAGGCCCAGCAGACTAAAAAGAGCTGCTTCAGGATATCCAACTACTGCCTTTGTGTTTTACATGAGATAGCTCACTCACTTCCTTGCACAGAGAAGAGTGTATGAAGAGCCTAGAGAATCTGCTCAGGACCAGAAGCCAGTAATAGACAATAATAGACTTATGCATTTTCTACTTTTTTTTCTTTTTCATTAACTTCACCTTTGCTTGCATTTTTTTCTTTGCTATACAGTTGCAGTTTCACCTAACTGTGGCAGGTGAAGTTTGTGTTAATTTATTTAAATGAAATTTCATAAAGATGTAGAGCACATATGAGAGTAGATCGTCACTGGCAGCATTTGCCAATCTTTCTGTCTAGAGTAATAAACTGTCTTTGTTTTTTCCAGTCTTTAAAGACTGTACCTTTCTACTTAGAATCATAGAATCATAGAATCACTAAGGTTGGAAAAGACCTAAAAGATCACCCAGTCCAACCGTTCTCCTATTCCCAATAGCTCCTACTAAACCATGTCCCTCAACACAACATCCAGCCTTTCCTTGAACACCCCCAGGGTCGGTGACTCCACCACCTCCCTGGGCAGTCCATTCCAGTGCCTGACCACCCTTTCTGAAAAGTAATACTTCCTCATGTCCAGCCTGAATCTCCCCTGCCGTAGCTTGAAACCATTCCCCCTGGTCCTATCACTAATGACACGAGAGAAGAGGCCGACCCCCAGCTCACTACAACCTCCCTTCAGGAAGTTATAGAGAGCAATAAGGTCTCCCCTGAGCCTCCTCTTCTCCAGGCTGAACATTCCCAGCTCCTTCAGCCTCTCCTCATATGGCCTGTGTTCCAGACCCCTCACCAGCTTTGTTGCCCTTCTTTGAACACGTTCCAGGGCCTCAATATCTTTCTTGCATTGGGGGGCCCAAAACTGGACACAGTACTTGAGGTGCAGCCTCACTAGTGCTGAATATAGGGGAACAATCACTTCTCTGCTCCTGCTTGCAACACTGTTTCTGATGCAAGCCAGGATGCCATTGGCCTTCTTGGCCACCTGGGCACACTGTCAGCTCATGTTCAGCCGAGCATCAATCAATACCCCCAGGTCCATTTCCTCTACGCAGTCCTCCAGCCACACCGCCCCAAGCCTGTAGCGTCGCCTGGGGTTGTTGTGGCCGAAGTGCAGGACCCGGCATTTGGCCTTGTTGAAACTCATCCCATTGGCTTCAGCCCAGCTCTCCAGCCTGTCCAGATCCCTCTGTAGGGCCTCGCTACCCCCAGGCAGATCCACACTTCCAGCCAATTTGGTGTCATCTGCGAATTTACTGAGGGTGCACTCGATGCCCTCATCCAGGTCATCAATAAAGATATTGAATAGGACAGGCCCCAGCACCAACCCCTGGGGAACACCACTCACGACTGGTCGCCAGCTGGATTTGACTCCATTCACCACCACTCTCTGTGCCTGGCCCTCCAGCCAGCTCCTTACCCAGCCAAGAGTGTATCCATCCAAGCCTCTGGCTGCTAGCTTCTGCAGGAGAATGCTGTGGGAGACAGTGTCAAAGGCTTTACTGAAGTCTAGGTAGACCACATCAACAGCCTTTCCTTTATCCACCAGATGGGTCACTAGATCATAGAATATCATACTTCATACAGAAAACAACAAGAAAAGAGATTCCGTCTAATTGCCATCTTTCCATGCAGGATAAACATGCCTACTGGAACATGGAGCTTTACAGCAGAAGTTACATGTACACTTCGGCAATCACAGGAAAACTAGAAAGGATCTGATAGGATAAAAGCTATGAACACAGAGGAGGCAGATGGGAAGCAGATAAGGATAAAATAGCATGTAAATGCATTGTGGGTCAAAATGTAAGAACATGCTACTAGGAATGAGAAGGTTTTACGGGGGAAGAGAGACAGTTTATCTTCTGCTTAAATTACACACACTCTAAATTATATTCTGTGAAAGAAATGATGCCTTATGGAACTAGCTTAGTTTTTTTTTTTTGTTTTTTTTTTTTTAAATGCCTTTTCAGCACAGAACTTTGAAATGAATATTTACAAGGTGATTAATTTATTTGTATATTTTTCACCTAGGAAATATACCTTTTCACCTAAGAAAAAAAGCACCCTTCCAATACACAGGTTTTTAGTATCTGAAAAAGTGGACAGAAATCAAGTGACTGCAGTAGTGCAATGCTTTTCAGATTGGATCTAGTTTTGTAGCTCATTTTCTCCAGACAAATAAGCAATGGTCATGCTGCTTTAGTCTCCCAAATGTGATTAAATTTTCTAAAATATTTTCTGGGATGATACTGTATTCAATATGACAGAGAACGAAGACAACTTTTTCCCAGCTGCTTAATGTTCAAAATACTCCAATTTCAGAACTTGGCCAATGTAATCCATTTCTAGTATTCTGTACTCTGAGTTTAGCACTGAATATTATCTCTTACAGTACACAACATCATAGAAGAATAATTGTCTCTCCGTAACGTTCATGTTACGCTCATGTTACATACCTTTTCAAGTACATAAGAACCCAATTTTGAGTCCTTTCTCAGGAATAGTTGTTGACACTGAGCATATTTGTACAATTATTTATGTTGAGATTATTTTTCCTGCCATAAGAATTTCTTTAGAAATAAACTTCTTCCATACCACCTTCATAAAAAATTGTTTTGTATTGCATTTGTACTATAAAATGTACTGATATTTCTGACACGAAAAACAAATGTGCTGGTCAGGACAAAGCTTTTTTTTTTTTTTTTTTTTCTCCAAACTTTCTTTCAGCATGCAAATCATGCCACTATTAGTTAACACTAGTAGTTATTCACTACAATTCTGAGATTATATTCATACATAGCTTCTCAAAAAATGTGTTGTTTGTGTACTTTAGTATAAGAGAGCTTTTATGGGCTTTTTTTTTCTTTTTTGTTTCAAATTTAGTTCTGGTGGAAATATGAAATCTAAAAAAACAGAGAAAAAAATTATTATCTCTTTCTATAACCCTTGCTTTTTTCAAGTTGTATTAAATAAATCATAATATTCTATAAGATTTAAAATCCAGCAAGGATCTAAAGCCTTCGATAGTACTCATAACATTGCAGTTTAAAGGCAATCTGCTCTGATTCAAAAGAGTAGGCAACTCTTTTGAAGTTTCTCATCTCAAAGAGAAATTAACCTTTTAATTGAAAAGGCAATTTTTATTAAAACTTTTTTTATTAGACCAAAGTAAGAGCAAAAGATTTTTGATTGGCGTGTTGTATGTGGACATGTGTCATTGTGTATATTTATAGTTATGTAGCTGAAAAAAAAAAAAAAAAGAAAAGAACCAGTTTTGTGAATGGCTGCTTATAATTGAAGCATAAAAAAATCTTCTGACCTGTATAATGAAGCTGTCCTGTAGACTTTTTTTTTTTTTTTAAATTTTGTGAAAATGATTCTTTTTTTTTATTTACTGGTTCATTTTGTTGTTGTTGTTTGGAGGGGGGGAGACCTAAGACTTGTAGTTTTTGTTTGTTTCTCAGATACTTTTATATGAATTAATACAAGATAGACAATTCTTCCTTTCTTACTCTGTGTTAATTGACAAAACATAAATGCTCATGAGAAGAAATAACTGAAGAACAGAGAAGGAAGCAAATAAAGGGACAGAATCATAGATGATTGAAAGGCCAATAATGTAAAAGAGATTAAACTTTGAAACAACTGTGAATAGGGAATAATATGAATAGAAACAAAATCAGAGTTCAATGTATCATCTTTATTATAAGCCTACAAAATTTCAGAGTTTTATCTCAATTTTATATGTGAAAGAGAACATAGGGAATTACTGAAAAAAATCACCTACTTTAAGAGCAGCTGCAGATTCCTTGTAACTTGCATTATTTATTATTCCCCAGCAATGTTTTTTTTTTGTTGTTGTTGTTGCTTTTGTTTTCATTCCATAGTTCAGAAGCTAGTAAAATAAATGTAATCTTTTCTTCTCCATGGGAGTGACATCAACAGATAATATATCTTGAGAGTGGAAAAACTCAGAAATACTCCATAATCTCCTTTTAACTCATAGACGGAATGCATTTGAAACAGTTCATAGAGGTCACAAGCATTCGTACTGTAATACAAAATGGAGAACTCTAACATTGTCACTGGAAAAAAAATGAAAATGTTTATGTGTTTTAGTGGGTATTTAAGAAGAGATAATTACATGCAAAGTCACTAGACCATATTTATAGAATAAATTCACCTTCCTCTGGATATTTTCCCAAATTGAAGAACCTGTAGCTGAGGAGTTCAAAACAATTTCTGCTTACGGGTCATCTGAATAGAATCGTTAGAGCCAAGGATGAAGATCTTATCGATTTGTAATAAATATAAAATGTGATGTGAATTGTGTGACAATAAGTGACAGGATTCTGTACTTTTCATAGAATCACAGAATCATAGAATGGCCTGGGTTGAAAAGGACCACAATGATCAGCCAGTTTCAGTTCCCCTGTTATGTGCAAGGTCACCAACTGCTAGACCAGGCTGCCCAGAATCACATCCAGCCTGGCCTTGAATGCCTCCACGGATGGGTCATCCATAACCTCCTTGGGCAACCTGTTCCAGTGCGTCACCACCCTCTGTGTGAAAAACTTCCTCCTAATATCTAACCCAAACCTTCCCTGTCTCAGTTTAAAACTATTCCCCTTTTTCCTACCACTATCCACCCTCATAAACAGCCATTCCCCCTCCTGTTTATATGCTCGCTACAAGTACTGGAAGGCCACAATGAAGTCCCCCCAGAGGCTTCTCTTCTTCAATCTAAATAAGCTCATTTCCCTCAACCTTTCTTCACAGAGGAGGTGCTCCAGCCCTCTGATCATCTCAGTGGTCCTTCTCTGGATTCATTCCAAGAGCTCTGTGCCCTTCTTGTGCTAGGGGCCCCAGGCTTGGGTGCTATACTCCAGATGAATGCCTCATAAGAGCTGAGTAGAGATGGACAATCAGATGTACTTTTCAGATGTTCACTCTAGTTATATGACTGCTGTAACATAAGTGTAGTTACAGTTGATAGTGAAGTATTTCTCAGGTGAGCTTTTTAATGACAGAATTGATTTCCTCAATTTCTATGGGTATAGAAATCAAAGTCCTGATCAATCTTATCTCTATATAGTTTAAAAAAAAACCTTATTTCTAACCATATATGTTAGAAAGGTTAAGGAAACTCATCTTGATTTTGATCCTTAATTCAGTTTATCTGACAACAGATATTTATCATGACATGCTCTGAAAATGACTATGATGTGTGCAAACTGATAGATACTAACTTACTGACTACATAAGTGAAATTACCCTGATTACAATATAATTATAGTACACACTTACATATACATATGTAGAGCTCCTAGCTCTGTAAATAAAGTCTGTGATCAAAATCACAATTTTAATAGTACTAATAATGATACCGTTACATTTAATTGACTGTTAAATGGAAAATATACTCTTAATTCAGTGAGATGTTATTATCACATTATTGCCTACACCTGGAAAAGTCTTAATGGTATGTTAATCCTGCAAACCTGCTTCACTATTAAACATAGATTTAAAATTCCTAACTATAGTTCTACATAACTGGCTTCATAAAATATAACTTCAATTTTTAGAAGAAGAGATCAGCTAGGGTTCATTAAAGATAGACAACTGACAGTATACAAGAGCATTAGAGAGCTCCACTCCATCAACTCACCAAATAAATCCTTGACAATTCAATCTCAATAAACAGTGAAAGATTTTGATAAATGTAAAGGGGGTGGGTTTCACCTTGTGGGGAATAGACCCATAATTTATGAAATAAGTGGAAATATTGCTGCAAAGCGTAATTTGAGTGAGTTCCAGGATCTAAACCATTTGCACCCTTCTACCTTTCTAGAATATTAGTCTGACACCACAGGTCGCCATGAAAATCGAGTAGTCACCATCTGGATAATGCTATACTTCTGCATTTTGCAAGAGTGACAAGCAAAATAAAAACAGCTATAGCTAAACACAGTAAATACTTAAACAAAACACTACTAAAATATTTAAATTTTATTACTCATAATTTTATTACTCATTTTAAGAAAATAGCTTAGTCACATATCAAACCCAGCAGGATTTAAAGAGTTTGATTTCAAATTTATTTTTAAACTTTAGACATTTATTTCTTTTTCCATAATTGTGTATCATGGATGGGGGGGGGGGGAGGGGGGGTGGGTATGGAAGGGATGGATTTTTGATTAAAAAAAGTGATATTGATATTTTAGAAAATGCATGGTTCAATCTACTGAGTGTTTCTTTTGCAGACTGCACAGAACTCCAGTAGTCTAAAACCCTATCTTTGATATCCCACATTTTCAAAAACTGTATTTAAGAAGTAAATCAGTCCTGAAATGAATTATTTAAAAAAAAAAAATACTGAATGGTGATAAAATACAGGAAAATAATTCCAAGCTTCCATTAAAAAACAAGCAGTTACTCTTAATTCTGTTACCTATCTTTGTGCTGAGTTTTAGGTTTTTTGAAAGATGTCTGTAGCACTTGAAAATGCCCAGAAATACCAAAAAAATATCTGAAAGAGGAAATAATAAATGAAAATAGCATTCTGATTGCAATAAACTTTTCAATATAAATAGCTTACTCCAAAACAAAGTGTCAGTGTAAATCCTTTTATTCTCTCATTCTCAGGTACTTCTAGAAATCCTTGCAAAAGGTCAGTGCTGTGGACTCTGTCTTCTTCAGCCAAGTGACATAATTCGTTCTACATCAGGGATGCAATTGTCACCCAAAATAGAACAACATAAAACAGGATAGTGTGATGTGCTAGAGTAATAATGTCTTTCATGTAGAATGTTATTGTACTGTAATTTGTGGCACAAATTTTCAGAAGCAGGAGATTAGACATCCTAATTCTAATGGACATGACCATGGCGATAATCAACAGTATTTTCCCTTCATGACAATCTTGAAGGGAAATCATTAAAGAATGTGTCTGTGTTTTGTTTTGTTTTGTTTTTGACTAAACACAAACCTATCACTACTCCAAAATTGTGTTCCACAGTGAGGAAGGATGTGCCTTAGTCTTACAGATACATCACTTATGTCTGTTCTTCTGTATCATTATTTTTTTAATAGTTTCCCTTAGTCCAAAGATGACTGCAATACTGAATACACGCACATACAACAACACAGCAGTTTCTTGTCTGCCAATTTTGTCATAATATAAGACAAGGCCACACAGCATAGCAAAATAAAAGCCTTAATCCAGCCCCCAGAGAATACAAACAGTGCAGCAGGGAAAATAAGCAGCAAGAAAGCTGCTGGTTCCATGAGAAAAATCTCAAAGAGAAACATAAATAGGCAAAGAATTAACACTGTGACCAGCAATTATCAAAGTACCACAACACCCCCTGTTAACACTGTCTGGTAAGATCTGCTGTTATTTCAACATTTTGAGCACTGTTACTGCTCCAGCTCTTGCAACAGACTCTGCAGCTGCTCCAACCCCTGTAATGGGTTCTGCTCTGTCTATTTTGACATACTCTGTAGCTGCTCTAATACTTCTGATGAGCCCTGCAAGTGCCAGTTGCTGTTATGTTTTCTTATTTATTATCTGAATTTCTATGATCTTTGGGTTACTGTAGTGCCTTTTTGCCCTTGCACTTAAATTGTGCACTGGTGGTAGCACTACTGAGGAAATATCTCCTGTACACTTATAATGAAGAGGCTCAAAATGCTTTGTAAATGCAATGCTATTTGTCCCTTTAACAACTGAAAGTGGGAATTTTAATATATTTAAGGCAGGCTGAGATAACTTCTGGTCACTTAAATGTCTTTACTCCAGACCTTTACTCCACATTTCCCCACATATTTTACTGTAGCTGAGTAAAACGAAGAACAACTCCTGTTCTTATTACATGGACATCTAATGGTATTCAGTTCAAGACCCTCAGTGCTACCCTTCTGAGATTTTTAGGCTAGCAAAAAAATGCATTTCAAGAATTAGATCTACTCAAGCTGGAAAGAGAGCATGTCTGTTTAATCAAAAGCAACCAAAGAAGATCTATTTTACATCCTACAGTCTTCAGAAGAAGCTCAGGACTTTTACAAAAGACTCATGTTTATTCAAAAGACAATTATTAGGTTAAATACAGGAATAATTAACTAAAATTTGTGCATCCAAGTAGATGAACTATTTGAGCTTCAGGACTTAAGAATTCTGTATGAGAATCTCACTGCATAGACAGTAGCAGGAAGAAATTATTATTCCTATTGTATATGTGAGGAAAATCTTGAACTGATGCAAAATATCTGTACCAAAAATATGTATACAGTCCTGCAATTTTTTAAAATTATTATTATTATTATTATTATTTGTGACATGTCAGAAATTTATTTCAAGCTTAAAATATACTTCTATATAGAATTTGGCTATGTAGAAGTCACCTGCATGCTTCCTTGTACAGCTTTTATCTGTCTGGTTTTAATATGTTCTTTATATATCACCATATTATACATGTTACTTGATATGTAATGTGTAAGAAAGAAAGCTGAGCAGTCACATCTGTGATTTAACCCCTATTCTCTGTTTTCCCAGCTTTCTCATGTTTGATGCTTATTGCCATTTCATAACTATTTGAATTCTTCCTGAAGCAGCGGGATCTCATTCATTTATCTATTTCAGCTACATTACAGTCATCAGAATCCCTGTACTCATTCCTTTTTTATAAGACTTAGTGTCAACATTCCTCCTGAAAAAAGAAGTATAATTCTCATGTAGAATTGTTTCTGCTGTGCAGAAGACATGTTTACAATATTTGCTGGAGGGTTCAGTTTGGGAATTTAGCAACCATGTGCTTAAGTTCTGGCCTCCATCCCCACAGTCCCTGCCAATGTACTAAATACCATCAGCATTCGCAGATGTATAGCTGTCCAGATAAGATGACATCCTCTGGGTGACTATTGCCGTTAGGGATATTGCAAGTTGGATCCAGCTTTTTCACACAGGCCAGGAGGCTAAAGTCTTACAAACTCATTTATGCATTTTCCTCTCTGTGTTTTTTAAATTAATACAAAGACCCAAGGCAATCCTATTGTTCCTGCTACCATATTCTGTGCAGCTTCTCTGAAGCACATCATTTAGTGTGTGGCAGTGACTACTCCCCACAGGCACAAAACTGATCTACAATGACCTTAATTGGCTTAGAAAGCCTGCCTGGATTACAGCATAATATCTACTAGCTATTTTCTTACCCTGCATTATTATATTAGATTGCAGAATGGAGCAAAAACTAATCAAGGTTAAAATTTTATTGTTCAGACATTGTAAAAATAACACAAAGTAAAATAAAGAGAGCAATAGCCCTTATTCTAATTTAAGACAATGTCCTAGATGGATCCAATTGACCCAATTAACTGAAGGACCTAATTTGGAAGCATGATTGCTGTAGGTACTGTCATCAGAGGACAGAGACAAGCATCTCTCTTGGGGATAATCTTAATTCTGTGGTGTCTTTCTCCTTAACTGTTAAGCATGCTTATGATATCAACTGATGTACTTCTGTTAGGTATGTAAATTTAGGTGAGATGAACGAGGTAACAAAAAGAATAGAAATAAATGTGTAAAACAAGAATAACAGCAGTAAAATTTGTTTCTATTTTATGAAAAGCTGATCTTAAATTTCTTGATGGTCCCTCTGAGATATTAATTTTCTAGTGGTTTCCTCACTGTGTCCTCACTGTGTTCAGCATAACAATCCATACAGCTGGCTGTTTTTCCATGTATTCTAACAAAACATTCTTCTGCAAAACAAAGATTTTTGACCAAAACATTTTTCTTGTCACAGAATGCCCGTCCATTAAAATTGAAAATGATGAGCTTAGGGAGATATATGCACATATTTCTTATAATACGCTGTGACAGAAATAGCTCTAACTGGGTTTTGTTGTAAATATCTCAGAGGCAGGGCACTCACCCAGACGGTCATAGGCTCAGACACCTCCTCGCTCAAGGGTTTCAGGCTTGAGCCTTGGGCTCTAAACATGGGTCCATTCTTTGACTTCCCACACTAGCAAAGAACAGATGGAAATAAGTCTCAAATTTTCACTCCTATATAGGGTTCCAAGACTCACTGCTTTAGTACAAGTGAAACAGCTTCTAAGCATAAGTATTTGCTTTTATTTGAGAGATTAGAGAATTTGAACCAAACACAGCATCAAGCACTAGAAGTTCAGACCTTAATGATGACTGAGCTATGTATAGCATCACAAGTGGCCACAATGGCCACAATGGCCACAAGTTGCACTGGAGGAAATTTAGATTAGACCTAAGGAAAAACTTCTTCTTTCAAAGTGTGGTCAGGCAATGGAATGGCTGCCCAGGGAAGTGGTGGAGTCACTGTCCCTGGCAGTGTTCAAGAGGCGTCTTGATGAGGAGCTGCGAGATATGGTTTAGTGCTCGTGATAGCAATAGTAATGGGAGGACAGTTGGACTAGACGACCTTGTAGGTCCTTTCCAACCTTGTGATCCTATGATTCTATGATTCTGTCTTCCAGGAAGTCTATGAATTAAGGCATAAACTGATAAAGAAGCCTTCTGGAGGCCGTATTCTTTGGGAACAAATAGGAACCCTATTATTAGGAAGTCAAGAGAGGAGATTCAAAGAAAGTGGCACAAAATTTCTAGATAAGTGTGAAGACTGAAGCTATTTGAAGGAAAAATAACTCACACAATATTGATTCTGTGCTCCTTGTTCTACTAACCCAGACGTTCTATGCTATGCTCCTATATATTACAATCATAAATTTAGTGACTGTGCTAAGGCTTCTGCTCCAGAGATGCAGGTGAATCTTGTTTATGCTTCTGCAAAGAAAACAGCTTTCATTTAATTATGGACTTATGCTACTTAACTACATTAATCTTAAGGCCATTTTAATAATTTGAGGACCAGATTCTTTGAACTGAAGATCACCTTGGACCTCAGTAAGTTAAATTGGGGAACATGATAACATTTGTATATGCCTAGAAATCATTTTCTTGAAAAGAATTTTTTCACATACTTCAAGTTCACACCAATCTCCCATCAAATCACAGTAAGAAATGATTCATTCTGAGTCCTCTGAGTTTTTCCCTAAGTTAACTACATATTATGTAACTACAAACAAAATGCTTTATTTTAACTTAAAACTGGGATGAGATCCAGGATTCCTTTATATCACAATCCTTCTCTCTTCTACCTTGCTTTTAGGAAGAAAACCTGGAACCATGGATTAGCCCAGTGTAAGTTAGAAGAATCAGAGTGCCTCTGAAAGTCTATAAATAACTATTTTGATTGGTTAAATTAAGAGTGGTTCCTGCCTATTGACAGAACCTCACTATTTATTTTAGTTGCATAATGATTCTGGAAGTCTTCAGTTGGGATGGATAGGAATCTGATTAGGAGCAGCCAGCTCAGTACATGTAACATATGCAATGTGTCTCTATAGCTTCTGAGCTCAAAATAGAGCTAGCAGATTCCTCCAAAGTCTTGCACTGAAGTAAGCATCAGTTGTTAAAGGTAGGAAAATCAAAGGATAATTTTGTGATCATTTTGGCAACTATTAGATTAAAAAAAAAATTATTTGCTTTCCTCCCCATTATAAAGAATCCATTCTTTCTCCAGTTTTGCATGTACTTTGCCAAACCTATTTAACTGTCGGCTAAAAGCATCTCACGACACTGAAGAGCAAACATGATTGTGAGATTATTCGGTCAGACTGCCTGATGATGTTCTAGCAGAAACTTCGCTTTAACAACAACAAAAAAAAAAGACAAAAAATGCCCCACGCCATTTCAACACTATGTTTCCTCAATTGAAAGATATGATTTTACAATCTAAAGTTCTATCAACATGTTCATGTGCGTGTGATATGGGGGGAAAAAAAAAAAAAAAAGATGTTACATAAATATAGATTATTCTATAAACACACTGAATACAGTAAAACAGATGCAAGTTTATGCAAAACCATCTTTAAAGGAATGCTTGAACAGTTCACGCAAAACACGAAGCCCTATATTTGGATACGAAGCATGTACTGCTGCAAGTTACACTGTAATATAGGCAGAACATAATTCTGAGATTTACAATTAGGAGATTTGTTATAGTCTCAAGTACTGAATCTCAAAAATAAATTTCCAGCACTAAAATGCAAATGATTTAACACCACTGAGCATGTGGTGCAAAATGCATACAGTTGAGCTTTAATAGACAAATATATAGTTAAAGGAAATTATATACAATCTTTCTGTTTAATGTATCTATCTATGCACACACATAATAGGCAACCTGATAACTCTAACTTCAACCCATCACTAGAGAATAATGGCACAAGAAACTTCTTATTTGACACATGATGAGAAAACTTTGTACAGTGATTTTGTTCCAAAACTTTTCCAAACTATGCGAAACAGCCCCTCTAATTTAGGAACTATGAAAGATGCTAAGAATTTTATGAGAAGCAGTGAGGCTTGAGATAAGCTGCGACTGCCCCAAAGTAATGTCAGAAGCATGTGACAGAACCATGGAAAAAGAAAACACTGGAGAGAATGTAGAGCCACAAGCAGCATTAAGTATCTGTCTAGTCACATCTATCCATCAAATATACCAAAAGGTATCTGCAACAGATGGCAGTCTAACTCACTCTTAAAAATCTCCAATGACAGGGATTCAAAAGATTCCCTAGAAAGCCTTTCTTGTGCTATAAATTAATTATTCAAACAACTAATTATCCTGGTCCTGGCTTCTGATATTAATTTAATAATTGGTATCATATTGTTACTAATTATTTCTGTTAATTTTACTGCAAAATCCTCCAGATTTGATGGCTGGTAGCGTGTTCAGCTTTTCAAATTATTGTACGCTCTCCCTGCGACAATTACAGCTAGCTCTTCTGTAGTTTGTTTATGACAGTGCCAAATGGGACTGTGTGAAAATCCTTAATAATGTCAAGCTACATCAAATCTATAGCTTTTCCCTTGTCCACTAGGCAATTACCTTGCCACAGAAAGAACTTAGATTGATTTGATATGACTTTTTTTTTTCTTGACAAATCCATGTCAGCTGTTCCCTATCACCTTATCCTCAGGGTGCATCCAAACTAATTAACAAGATGTTCCTAAATGTTTCTGGTACAGAAGCTAAGCTGGTAGACCTAGGTCTTCCTTTTTACTCCTCTTTAAAAATAGGCACAATTATTGTCCTTTCTCAATCTTTGGGGAATTCTTCTGTCTTCCATATGTTTTTGAAAACAATTACAAATGACTTACCTATTTTGTCTGTTTTTTGAGCACAGAATATGAATACCCCTAACCGTTAGCTGTTTTAGCTGTTTTAAACATATAGTTGAAACTAATTACTCCAAAACGGGATATATTAAAAAAAGGGCTTAAATTTAAAAATCCATGTGTAAATTTCTGAATAAGAATCAGAGCACCTGATAGCTTTCATAAATCATTGGATGCCCTGTTCACCATATTTAGATGATATCTGCTTTTTTAGTTGTTAAGAGAAATCAAATATGGAGGTTTCTCCAGATTTCCCAGGACGTTTCTTTGTAGCCCCTCTCTGCTGCCAAGTGTGTGTATTGCCAGCAGAAAGGTTGAGAGTGCGCTGTAAAGATGCAGACAGACACGATATACAAACACCCAGCCACATAGTCTAAAATGCACACATAAACATGAATCTGACCACACAGATCAACATAGAGTGAGAGAAGTGTCTTTATTTGAACCCATAATTACACTAACAGAGCTTTAATCTGAAAAGCACCAAGGGCTGATACTGTATCTCCTCTCCATGTGATCAAGATTAGAGCTCATGTGCAGATGTACAGATACCTTCACTCTCCCAAGCCAAGGCCACGGACACATGTGTGTCTCTCAGTTCCATGGGCATTTCAGAATCACTGCCCAGACTCAGTTTTGGGTCTGGCTAGATATAGTCTTTGGCTCACCAGCCAGACCTGAAATTCAATAGTTAACAGAGGTGTGATAGAGAACAAGGTCATTCAGAAAAGAGACAGGGACAGAGTCTAGCAAAAGGACAAGGGAAAATCCATTGATCGGGTGCAAGTCTTGGTCAGGCAGTTGAGAATCTTATATGGGAATGGCCCCTCTTATCTTCTCCTTTCCATTTTTCTATGTTGTCTTTGATTAGCTTTTCCCATCCACTTTGATCCCTCCTTTTCCCTACCTTCAGCTCTTCTAAATCTCACATAATAAATTTCATATTTCCACAATTCCCTTCAAACATCCCATTTATTTTTATTTTTATTTTTTCACATGAGACCTACACTGATGTTTTTTCTCAGTTATCAGTGACTGAGCTCATAATGATGTTTTCTAAGACTGTGCTTCAGTGGTCCCTTCAGAGACCTCTTCTGGCCTTTGCTATTATCTCTGCTACCTTCTATTTGTTAAAATTTCTGTATTTTTCTACTTACTTCATAATTTTCCTGGTTTTGTATTATTATTATTTGCTTGTTTTTTTTTTTTTTTTGTTTGTTTGTTTTTTTAATATTTTATATCCTTTAAGGAGATATTCTCACAAGCCAAGCGCCCTTGCATTACAGATGTCTATAAACATTTTCACTTAAATATTTGTAGTAATGCAGTGACATACTAATTCTTCAGGATCTTACTTTTGATTTCTAGCTATTTGTTTGCAGAATGATCAATTTTATTTCTAAAAGAACATAATTATATTGACTTGTTATAAATTTAATGTGTAATTAAAGACTTGTTACAAATTTAATATATAAAGATTATATATATAAGATTACAAATAAATAAATATTTAAATGATGTTATAGAAATTTTTTATTAAAACTAGATACATAGTTTTTTATTTACAATATTCTTACTGTGTCTTCTCTTATTGGAAGAAAACTCGCTGCCAAAGTTATTTAGTTAACTAAATCCTTTGAAATAAATGGAAGAGTTTGATATAGTATGTTTGCCATTCCCTTCCTATCCTTCTGCATTAAGAATCATATTACTTCAAAGAAGTACATTATCTCCATTCTCAGCAGCTCTATTGGGTATATGAAGAGATTTCAGGCAAGTGAATTGAGTGGAGTAAATAGATATAAGCATGACAGAACAGAGCTGTGAGAAATAATACCTTTAACTAGACTACTTTTTTAAGACTGAAGGCATACTAATAAGCTGCTCTGAAGTGTGTAACTCCAGCAGCCATGGCCACCTGAACAGACTCTATGCATGTCTCTTCATCACTTTCTCCTTGGAGATATGTCCAGATATATTTCCACTGTTTTTGTTCTATCCGCCATGTATTTGTTCAAGTAATGAAAATAAATTATAAAGTAATTTTAGGGCCATATGAAGTCTGTATGGAAGAGTTTAACACAGCTGCCTGGTCTTACCTTGTACTGCGCAACTGAGTTCAAACTCGCAACGGATAGTTATTGAAGTGCCATGGATTGTTATGTTCCATTCTTACATCATCTTACACCTAGAAAACTCTTTTCAGAAGCTAGTGTTAAGTTTCTATCTGAAAGAGATTCTGTTCTGTCACAAAATTATATGAGATGAAGATTCTGTACGAGAAAACAGTAATTGGCCTGTGGTTTATGGAGTCCAGACTCTGCAGCTGCTCTGATTCATTATATTCTGGAAGCATGAGAGAACCTTAAGGAAAGGAAGCATTAGAGGACCTATCTCTTTAAATATAGGAATATTAAATATACTCAAGTCGTGCTTACTGATAGCTATTTTTGAAAATTATACAAATTACTTTTCTTACATATCCTTTAGATACAATAGAATTCTGGTTTTAGAATCAGTATGAGATTTTTCCTTTGTAATTCACAACAGCCTGAGGAACTTAGCATAGGATTTGGCTTACTAATTTTAACCATATAAACACTAGGCATTGCAGCTATAGGATTTGTGCAAGCTTTCTTTACTGTCAAGGGAAAAAGAGAGGTATGTCTTGAAGACAGATTGAACTATCTGTATCAGACAGAATCTTAGCAGTTGATGAATTACTTTCAGGAAGTGTCTCTCTCTGCATGGGCTGTAGTTATTCTTGTCGACTAACATAGACAAGATGTTTAACATTCAGAAGGTTGATGCTAAGAAAAATCAATCCAGTCTCCATGACTAACAATCAAACATATTTTTGTTTACTGGAATATTTCATTCATGGAGAAATGTTAGGTATCTGAGAAGCTCATTTATAAAAATGGTAAATTATCAAATTAATGGCAATTCAAAGAGCATTTGGGCAAAACTGTCAGCCATAGGGTTTGATTTTGGGGAGATCCTATGTGGAACCAGGAGTTAGACTCTGTGATCCTTACAGGCCCCTTCCAGTGTGGAACATTCTGATTCTCTGACCAATATCAGTGTTTTAGCCAGTTCAGATTTTGGAGATCTAAAAGTTACTTTTCAAATCTGGCAAACGTTAAATTCTCATAAGAAATATCTCTTAGTCTGGTTTCACAGCTGAATGTATTTTGCTGTTAATATTCATGATGCCATTGAAAATAGCACAAATAATAAAATAACTATTCTTAATCTTAATATCAGTTGCATCTAATGTTATCTGTACTTGCTGGTTATGTTGGAAATTCTGACATCTATTTCCTCATTCTCATTTCTTCTTTCTTCATACTTTTCCATCTCATATGAAGGATCTTGTATTTATTTTCTATTTCATCAGAAAAAAAGGAAGAATTCACTGATTTCTACCAAGGTTTACTCATTTTAGCTAACGACAGTCTTGCACTGAGTTTCATATTCTCTCCATGATTTACCTTATGCCAAAACATGTTCAGCCTGGCTCTTCAGAACTACTTCTCAGCAGCATTGGCATTCACTGAAGAAGCACCTGCCAGTTAGAAGTTCCATTCCACTGTCTGTATGGGCTTGTTTAAAATGAGAAAGGTATTGTCAGTGTTATTTCAGTTTTCAGTTCTTTATCAGTACAAGGTTTGATTTGATTTGAACGCATAAAAATGAGGGATTGAAACACTTGTTAAACAGTTTTGATGATTCATATCCACACACCTATTTGGTATACATATGGTTTTCATGTTCCTATTACATAGAGAAAAAAAAATGTGAAATCAAATTGGAAAGAATTATATTTATTTAATTCATAACACTGGAAATAAAAAAAAAACAACAAAGCAAATCACTGGATTTTAAATTCATTATATGTGATTACTCACTGTGTGATTAAGTTTGGAAACATTTCTCAGCTATCAACCTCTCAAGAATATGCTGTCCGCTACTGCTGCTGTAATTTTTCCACCTACTTTCCCATTCTGTCTTACTACTACTTGAAAATAATGAACCAATGTGAGAATCCTTCTCTGTTTTTTGGCTCAAAGCTTGCTTCCTGAGGTATTTCTTGTGATAAGACTCTGATTGATTTGTTGAGGAGGCAACTAATGGGTGCTAACCGTGTGACAATGGATATCGCCTTGGGAACATTTGAAAGCCCCTTCCCCCAGAGCTCCTTGCTCTATAGAAGAGCGGATGAGAGTGCTCAGGAGTGTTTACTGGCAGAAGATCTGGCCTGTGACAAAACAGCTCCAGCTAGGTGTGGGAAAATTGAGGAACGATACCATCGTGTCCTGTGAGAAACAGGATGCAGATGGGTACCCCTGCTCCCTCTTATCTGCTGGCAAGGCCCGGAAGATGGGAACAAAGGAGTTTCTGCTGAGATCCCAGAGCCAGAAGCTGCCACTCAAAGGAGAGCTGACTCAACCACTTTGGATTTGAACTGTCACTCCAAAGACAGCTGACTCGACCACTCTGAAAGCATTGAAAAGGGGCCATCATTGCCACGGTAGTTGTCCTTCTCACCATCATCGTCAACAGAACAACAATGCCTGACGACCCACCACTACTGAGGATCAAAGACAGAACTACGAGCCACGCTGGATCCATGGTGGTGGCTATGTCCCTCTTGCTTCCTATAAAGGCTCCTTGCTTCTTCTTTTCTATCTTTTCTATCACCCTCCTTCCCTTCCCCATTACCCTAATTCATAATAGTGTCCGTCCTCCCCTTCCCCATTTCCCTGATTAAGATTTGTAATAAACTGGTCGGACCAACATTTGAACCATTGCTTCTTAATCTCACGCCGGGTATATAGATAATAAAAGAACCTCCTCTCCCTCCTATAAACTGGAGTGAGACAACCAAATAAACTCGCACTGTAAACTCTGTAAACTCTGTGGAGGGAGCTCCACAGAAGCATCACTTACAAGCTTTAATAAGCTTTTGAAGAGAGTTTATGGACTTACAAGTGTGAAGTTTAGTCTTTGAGTTGACAAGGTGACCTTAAAAATCTGATAATTTTCTGTTTCAAGATGGTACAATGCATGATTCTGATGTTATGAAATGATGATAAAAGGAGATATTATGCACGGATAATGGACATGTCCAGTCATTGATGACTACTGGAGACTAAACATTACATTACAAATTCTTGAATATTTATTACCAAATGGTCCTTTGGAAATTCTCCTAGGGCTGTCTCACAGCAATGGTCACGCTCATCAAAATGAATAATTTATAACTCACCTGTTAGAAACCTTGCAAAACTGATAGCTTTGTGAAACTTTTCTTTAGGAATAAAAACAGACTCAAATTACAGGAATAAAGGAAAATCCAATTAAGAAAAAACAAAAAAAACAAACAAACAAACAAAAAAAAACAACAACAAAGCATATTAAGATATTATATTGCATAAAAGACAGCAGACAAGAATAAATTGAAATAGATATATTCGCCACAGCAGATGGTCAGAAGATACATGTCTCCAAAAACCAACAGCTGATCCGAGCTGAATCATGGTAATTCTGAGCAGCTCCAGGACTAACTCGTGCTTCAGTCTTACCTAGGATCAATGAGCATTCATTTGTCATAAAGACAGAATGAGTATTATGAAAATGGTTGATAGACAAAAATGAGCAGGAGTTTACACTTTTTGAATATTTTAATATTTTGTACTGATTAGATTAAAGCGGGGCCTCCAGGTCTCTCTTTTCTTTCCAAAGCCTTTAAAAACTGGGCTCTAGAGTGAGGATCAAAATTCTTGTTTAGAAGGTGAAGCAAAAATGGCAAGGCTTTAACCGCATGGAATGAGATGATCCCTGTTTCATCCCCAAGAATGAAACAATCTCATGAACAACGTGTGAATCTCTCACAAATTGAATCAAGTAAGCAATATTTCATTTGCTATTTATTTTCTAATTCATGTGTGTATGTATAAATTTATGAGTTAAACTCAGGATATAGCAGAAATAAGTATGAGTTCCATCTGAAGGAGAAATTCTACTTTTGGATGGAGATGTAGCACTTGTATTCCTGAAAGAGGTGGGATTAAGGATGCACTGATGTTTTTGTTGCTAGCTGTGATCCAGGTGTTAAGCCTATTGGCCTTCCCAGCATTCACATGACTAACTCACAGTATGGGCTAACTGTGTGCCACAGAGGTAGCTGAAGCTCTAAATCCGTACTGTCATTAAACATGTAGCTTTAAAATTAAGCACATCAATACTCAGTGCTGGCCTTTCATTAACATACTCCAACCTGGACTTTGGAAAAAAATAGAATAATAATGGTCCATTAGGCTCACTGGTAGAATGCGATTTTTTCCTCTGTTTTTAAAGATTAAACAATTTAATTTACAGGAAATACACTGAGGACTGATCATCCATTACTTTTTTTTTAAGGTGTTCTTAGCTGAGTTTTTAAAGCAAAGACATCAAAAAGAAAGTATGTCTGACATTTTATGAAGATGAAAACATGGTAATCAACAAGTTCATTGTCTGTTCCTAAACAAGACAGAAAAAAAAAAAAAGTTATTTTAAAAGTAAATTAACAGATATTTAAACAAGATTGACTAAAAGTTGATCTGTGTCAGGTAGAAGATAGAACTTGCTCTTTGTGTCCAGAAATAATTGATTGTAATGATAGAAAGCAACCATAAGGTGGAGAGAAACAGAACGATTGCATAGATGAGTCCTGGTATAAAAGTAAATTGTAAAATTATACAGTATTCCCACTGGGTCTTTGTTCTGAAGGAGAAAGCAGTGGCTTAGTCAACAGTTATGCATGATGGTTATTGATTTGAATGGATGATTTTGTCTTAAGGCCAACCTCTGTCAAAAAAAAAAAAAAAAAATCGTGAGCTACTCAAAGAAACTGCTAGGAGCAGTGCAATGGCAGCTCAAAATATGCTAGAAGGCAGTTTTAGCCAAAGAAATGATGAATGGAGAATGCAAAGACCTTGAAAGAAAATAACTTTATTTTATAAATACATAGGTTTCTCCAAAAGTAACACCTCTTTTTATTTCCACTGGAGCTAAAACAGATACAAAGAACAAAACGATGCTATTTGATATAGCAAATTCTCAGCTAGAAAATACTATTTTTTCACAGTCACCACCATTAGCTATGTATTATTGCTAGAGATTATCAAGAGCTGGCATGCCACACTCTTAAAAATTTGCACCAGCAGAGGTGAGCCACAGTTTTACTGTTGTTATGATGGTTCAATTACTAGGAAAATGTTGCCCATACAGTCCAACTTTTGCTGTGCTAACATCCACTGTTTGGTCTCCATAAGCACTCAGCAAACATCAATGAATGCTAATGGATGTAATTTTTTCTACATGCAGGAATTCAGTGACACACCTTTGCTTCATATGCACTTTCATTTCAGATGTCATTATGTCAGATGCCACCTGTCACATGGTCACAAAACATAACGTGATATTGTTCAGCCTTTATTGCCATACCACCATCCACCTCTGACATCTTGGGCCAACATAACAAAACAGGAAGCATTACTTTGGAGCAGTCCTCATGTAACAGTCCTTCAAAGAGCAAAATAATTGCCTGTCTTTAGCTCTTCACTGTGTTTGTTTTCTTTTGCTTTTCCAACCTAAGCAATCATGTGGTTCTATGGTTCTATGCCAGAGGCTTTTGTAAATAGAGAAAGACCAAAAGGCACATTATATAGCTGACTCATGATAATCTAAATCTTCTTTCATACTGAGGGATTTCAAATTCTATGTGAAAAATAATCATCATTAAAATGCAAAAATATATATATATATTATATAATATATATATATATATATAATAATTATAATATATAAATTATAAAATTATATAATTATATATATAAATATATATATATTTTAAGGCAGCCATACCAAGGGATTTTCTGTATCCAGCAATAATGAGTACATAAAAGTGCCTAGGGAATTAATGTAAATCCACCCAAAAATAGGTTTATTTGCTGTATATTTTGTATAATTTCTCAGGCTTCTGTAAAGACAATTTGGGATGTTTGCTATGTAAACTATGTAAACTATGCTATGTAAGTACATTTATTGCATTTCAACATATTGTATATTAGGGATGTTACCAGATATATTGTTTTATTATTTTGTTCATGAATAACATGAATAGCTTAATTAAAGGCAGAATCATATAATCTTTATTTTAACTGAACTAGTTAATAGGTGCTTCCACAATCTACATACATTCCTATCATTCATTCCTATCACTTATAAACCTGTATCTCCTACACATGATGGTTATGTCATTTACAAACAAAATTATTTCAGAAATTTGATTCCTATGGGAATTAAGAAATATATGATCTTGTTATTTCTGAATGCATATTTTTCTTAGCAATTTTTGAATCCAGTTCAGCTGAACTATTGTCCAGGCCTGTTGTGTGCCTACACAGCCCATGAAAATAGATAGCCAAGTAAAACTGTTCTCACAGAAAGGATCTGGAATGATCACAGTACAAAAGAAACTGGGGAATAATGCAGCAAAGTTATTATGAATGACCTAGCTTTGGAGAAAAATTCAGGTACAATTCACACATTATTAAATATGAGAGAATCTAAACTTCAGTCCAGGATTTTCTGTTATGTGCAAATTTTAATGTCAAAAAAGATAAGGACTTCAACTCCTCCATACTGCTGATATTTATAATGTTATTATACCTCCCTTTCCACACCAACCGCCATTCTTAGAAGCCTAAGATGATGTTGACTCCAGCAGCAGCTTTAATTTAATTCATTTATAAAAGCAGTCAAGCATAAGACACAAATTTATAGGAAGCAAGGCTTCATTAACCGTTAACAGAACTTTTTGTTAAGTACATAAGTCTGCCTTTCACTGCATATCATCTTGTTATTCTTTTTCAATAACAAAAAAAAAAAAAAAAAAAATGCCACCCACAAAGTGTTTTTCAAAAGTACTGGAAAAAAAATCATAGATCTAACTAATGGCATCTAGAAGCATCACATCATAACAAGCAGCTCACACATCAGCTAGGAAGGAAAGGCAGTGGAATACTTTAACTTTCAAATAAAATTTCATCTGTCTTACAAGGGATCATACAGAACATGCCAAACATCCTCAAGTGTTAAGTTAATGTTCTGTAGAAGAATAGCCACATCCATCTCCTGCACTGACTTTGCTATATTTTTCATAGTATAACTAGGAAGATATTTATCAGCCAGTAGGACAAAAATAAATCCTTCCAATGTGTTCCAGGTATGTAAAACTCAGATATGTTGTCTTTAAAATAGGTCTCTGGAAGTCTAGATTTTTTGCTTATCAGATACCATTTACAACTTCTTGCTCTCTTCAAAAGTCAGATCTTAAATTTTATTTATATCTGATAAATAATTTTAAAAATACTCATCAAAGCAGTTATGTTGAGCTCAGTAAATTTTTATTTTTCCTGATTGTGTTTCTTATTTGAGTGTTTTTTAAATATCCATATTTAAAATCTGTTAAAAAAGGAAAAAGGTCCTGTAACTTTTTCAATGTTCTGTCAAGAGAGCTCTTAGATGAATTTTACTTACTCCCCTCAGAAACACTTTGCACGGTTCACAGATCTACACAGTCTTTGATACTTAAGTTCAGTGTTCACTTATTCTAATTGACAATCCCTGAAATGTACTTTGAATGATTTATCTATCTAATCTCACGCTGGCTGTTGTCTGTTTCTAATTCCTTTAAAAATCAGAATCTCAGAATCTCAGATATTGGAAGGGGCCTCTGGGTCTGTCTAGTCAAACTCCTGCTCAAACAGGGACACTCACAGCAGGGTGCCCAGGACCAAGCCCAGGGGGTTTTTGAAGATCCCCAAGGTGAAGACATCGCCACTTCTACAAGGAACATCTGCCAGTGATCCATCACCCGCATAGGACAGAAGATCTTTCCTGATATTCCTGGCACTGGGCACCACTGACAAGAGCATGGCTTCATCCTCTTTGCACCCCCCCTTCAAGAGGATGTTGATAAGATGCCCCTGTAAGATATTATTCTGTTACATCATTGTCTCAAATCTTGCTGGGGACACAGATGGACAAGTCCACGCAAGTCCTGAGCAAGGGTTGTGAAATCCTTTGTCTGAGGGACACAGGTAGACAAGGCCAGGGGCAATGAGAGAGAGATAAGCTGCAGCTTAATGGTCGTGAGGAGGTCTTTTTTGTGGACATATCTTGAGGAAGTTGGCCATCTCAGGGGGTGCTGCACATGACTCTTGCTCAAGCGCCCAGGGATGTCACATAGGCAGAAAAAGAAGGATAAAATGGGTATTTACAATCATGAGGTTTGGGTTTTCTGGCAACAGATTCCTCATGAAGAAGAAGAAGTTTCTGCCACGAGAAGCCTCACGACCTGCCTCTCTCCCTCCTGGGCTTGCTCTGTTTTCTATGTGCATGCTGAAGAAGAACAAAGGTGTCTGCCATCAGATTCCTAACTATGGAATTCCTGCATGCAGAACTCTCCTAGGCCTGCTACCTGAGTCCTGCTGCTTCCTCCCGGATTGGCTCTGCGACTTCTTCCTGCTACCTGCTTTCTGCCCAAGGCCGGCCATGCTGCTGCTGCTCTTGCCCTGCTGTTTTTGCCTCGGACCTTCGAAATTGTGTGCAATGGGACGCTGCTGGATCCTGGTGGTGACTATCCCTGCTTTACACAATTCTTGCTTATTTCCTATCTTTTCTATTGCCCTCCTTCCCTTCCCAGTCTCCCTGGTTAGGATTTATAATAAACTGTTTGGACTAACATATGAACCGTTGTTTCTTAATCTCACACTGGGTATACAGATATTAAAAGAACCTCATCTCCCTCCTATAAATTGGAGCGAGGCACCCCTGAGGCCTTTTTTCAAGCTGAACACTCCAAGAGCTCTCAGCTTCTCACAGAATTGAAGAATCACAGAACAGCCCGAATTGGAAGGGATCTCAAGGACCATGAATCTCCACCCTCTGCACCACATGCAGGCCAACAACCTCCACGTTTAATACTAGACCAGGCTGCCCAGGGCCCCATCCAATCTGGCCTTGAATACCTCCAGGGATGGGGCATCCACAATTTCTCTCGTCAGCCTTTTCCACCACCTTACCATTCTCATGGTAAGGAGCCCCCCCCTGACATTCAACCTAAATCTTCCCTCCTTAAAACCATTTCCCTTGTCCTGCAGTTATCAACCCTTTCAAAGAGCTGACACCCCTCCTGTCTGTAGCCTCCCTTTAAGTACTGGAAGTCTGCTATTAGGTCACCCCACAGTCTTCTTTTCTCCAGGCTGAACAAGCCCAGCTTTCTCAGCCTGTCTTTGTAGGGGATGTGCTCCAGCCCTTTGATCATCTTTGTGGCCCTCCTCTGGACCCTATCCAGCAACTGTCTATCTTGTACCGGAGACTCCAAACCTGGACACAGTACTCCATATAACATACTGCACAGTTCTCTTTATGGGAAAAGTACTGCAGTCTCTTCATCATAAAAACAGCCTTTTGTTGGAACCTTTCATGAATGTCCATGTTTCTCTTTTACTGTGGGACGCAGAACTGAATACAAAACTCCAGGTATGGCCTCAGCAATGCTAAGGGGATCATCTCACTTGACCTGATGGTGATGTTTGGCTTACAGCAGCCCAGGATATAATTAGCCTTCACAATTGCAAGGTTACATTGCTATTTCTTCTTCAAGTTGATGTCCACCAGGACTCACAAGTCCATTTTGGCAGGACTGCTTTCAATTGGGTGCCTCCAGCATGTGCTGATGCCTGGGGATGACCCTCCCCAGTTGCAGGGCTCTGCACCTCTCCTTGCTTAACTTCATGAGATTCCTGTAAGCCTATTTCTCCAGCCTCTCAAGGTCCTTCTGGGTATCTGGCCAGAAAAACGACATTTCAACCATATTGAGAATCACTTGCGGGGATACGAATGCATTAAGATAATTTTATATATTCAACAAAGTTTGAAAGCCACTAGCTGTGTCATAGCAGCAAGGAGTTGCTCGAGAAAATGCAGTTTAAAGTAGGTTTCAAGTTGCATCTGCATTTTTAGTCCTATGCTCCTGTAAAGCTCTCTGGTGAATTAATTTTCTTTTATTCTGTTTTCAGTCACATATGTTCAGTATTTAATGCTAGAGTTTGTTCAAACAAAAGCTGTGAAAATTATAAGGAAAGCAAAGAGGATTTTTTTAAACTTTTTTTTTTTTTTTTTTTTTTTTTTTTGTATATTTTGTACAATGGCAAAAATGTGAAGATGAGATGTGCAGCTGAATGATATTTTATTTTATTTTTACCACAGAAAAATTCAGCTTCCAGTAGCCAGAGATTGAACTCCATAAAGAGGAAATTATAGAACTTAGAATTTCAGATACAATAGAAAATGGGATATTTACCAGATGTTCTGGAAGAGATATAAATTGGCTTTTATACTTCCAAAAATAGGAAAATCTCTGAGGTGGAGATCTCTTTCTAAGAATATTTCCTTGGAGAGACAGTCAAGTGAGAATGGATGACTAGAACTTGTGCATTTTAATGCCGGGTTTTTTTTTTTTTTTCCTTCCCCCATAGATTTCTTCTTCCTACAGACCCTGTGTTTGAATGGTAGGATGCATTTAAGGAACCTGGATTCCAGTTCCCATTTCAATCCATTTTCTTTTATGTCAAAACAAACAAACAACTAGACCATGAAGTAAAAAAGACTATAACTTTAGTCATCTCAACAAGAGCTATATAAAGAGAAGATTTTCTAGATCAGAGAAGGTTGATTTTAGTACTCTGAAGTACCTACAAATCTTACAGATTAAACATTCTCTTAGAAAAGAACTCTTCACACCTTGCTGGGAAAGGTACACTTGTGAGAAAATTATTAAAAGCAAATCCATGTGTGTGATTATTATTATTTTTTTTTACTTTTAATCAGAGAGTAGTTTCAGACCTTAAGAACTCTCTTTTGAGTTCAGCAGGAGTTCTTTCCTTTCCTAAACTTGGTTATTAAAATTCTTAAACATTTCTGGTTAATACCAGTGCAGATTTGTAGAATATGCAGACTACCTGGAAGAGTAATTTATTCCCTGATCTTTTCCCTTTGGATGAGGCACCAGACAACATTGCATTGATGATTATACGATTGTCACTAATTTCTGAGAGTCTTATGTCTGCCATTCCAACATAAAACCAGGCCAAAATTTAAGTTTTCTGACGTAGAGGAAGATGTAACTATAAGCAAGTCGTCAAAGAGCTTAACAGACTCCTTGATAGACCTTATAAGTGTGAAGCCTTGGGAGTCTAGAATGTAAGATAAAGAGCAAAGGGTGTCAAAGGATAAACAGGAGGTTCTTTAGTATGTGCTGTTAAACTTGAGACAATTGAAAAACCTTTCATCCTTTATTACTGTTGTTTGAGAGAAGTTAGGGCCAATTAACTGTTACAGGAACTGTTTGTAAGTGGATGGTATATAAGATGTATGTTGAACAAAATAAACTCTTCTGATGCTACAAGTAACTGTGAGAGCTCTCTAACTCACTGAGAGCCAACATTCTGATATTTGTTTTACAATTTTGTTTGCCCTACTAAAGATAAAATAATAAAATGCAAAATGCTCAGTGCAGGAAGACCTTGTTCCTTTTAAGAATATGTGAGCCTAGTTGTCCTCTAAATATTGAACATACAAGAAAACTTTCAAAAGTAGTTGACAGTGAGAAGTACAAAGTTATACAAAGTCTAAGACTTGGTAGCTCATCTAAGTGGTAGGAATATCTAGCATCGAAAAAAAACCCAACGCACAATATAGCTAAACATATAATATATAACAATTTTACAACTATAACTATATAAACTCAAAGTCTCATTACAGATATTTCTAAGCTTTAATGTAATTCAGACTTTCCTAGTTCATCCATTCTAACATAACCTCTAGAATGTAAAGTAACAATAAGCATTAGAGGATTAATGCTGAAAGCCTATTAGGAAAGATGACTTCCACTTAAAAAACAATTTTGTGCTTCATAACTGGAATTGGAGTTGGTAATGTTTGCTATTGGGAATGAGCTTGTGCTTCTACAAATCTAATTTCAACATACAAAATATGCATCTCTTTTTTATCTCAGATGCAAATATGTTACACAATTTAAGTTCTGAATGTAATGAAAAAGATGTTTTGAAGTCTTAATTATAATTATATTCCAGATCTTCAAATAAAGTTTTATTTGTGCAGGTTTGTTGCAAAAACTAACTCCAAGACTAATTGTTTTATTTCTAGTAATCAACATTGATGTTTTCTTTGGGCAAGTAGTTAATGTTTTTGTCTTTCTTCAGCAAGAAACTTAACCAAGAGAATATACATCTGGCATTTTATCTTTCTTTCTTTTTTTCTTTTTTTTTAATTAAATTTCACCTGTTCTTTCTTGAATCAAACATTTGGCTCAAATTTTGAGCTTAGCCTTTCAGATGAGACATTTCTGGAAAAAAGGTAATGAGTTGTATAAACACCTAGCCAGATACAGTGACACATAATTAAGCCTACAGTTTAAAATCTACCATTTAAAAATATTTTTGACTTCTCTAACCTCATGAACTCATATTTACTATTCATAACACATTGATGCTTTATAGTAGAGTTCGTATCTATAAGATTAACACTTTTTTGAGAGGCTGCAGTTACTTCACATGGTAGGAAAGAAAACACTAGCTATCTTTTCAAGTAATTCTGTCCAAAGCATTTTCTATGAACAGATTTCCTGAAGAATAAATCTTATTATTTGAGACTGTTTTATTATTACTAATGTATTGTATAATTTTGTGTATATTTTAAAATACATATTATATTTTTTATAATTCTGACTCTTGTCTAATTCTATTAAATTTGAATCCTATTCTGTAGAATGCTAATGTGGGAGTACTCATTTCTGTTTGCAAACATTGCACATTAGGATTTCAAAGAGAGTTGTACTCAATCTTTGTGGTTGCTCTCCAATGTGCTATGTATTGTATTAGGTTCAAGACAATGAAAAACTTGTTCCTGTATGACTTATGTTTGTACAGAGATAGATTGTCCTCTGGTGTAGTTCTATGACTCCTGACAGCAAGATGACGATTTAGTGTTCTGCTGTTGTGACTTCCTGTACTCAGCAAGGACCTCTAAGCAGGATGACTTACAGGAAGAGCTGTAACTATTCATCATTTAAAAATGCCTTTGTGAGATTAAAAGAGGAAAAACATATGGTTTTAAATTTATGTTTTCTTCAGTCTTTAATATCTGTACTCAAGATTGTCTCTTTCTGCATACAAGCGCATATATATGTATATAAATCCAACTACACCCAAATATGTCTGCAGTTATTTAACAATACTGACATGAGTGACAACCCCAGAGGGAGAATAACAAAGAGACTGGAGAAGCCTGTATACTGAATCTCCATGTAATCTTATTGTAGTAAAATAGAAAGCAGCAAGGAGGAATTCTCTCTGGAAAATTACAGCAGAGACTATCTGATGTGTAAGTTATACGATAAGTTTCTCACATCTTTATTGCGCTACACTGTCTTAGCATCTACAAATGTGTTTCTTGCTATGTTTCCTCAAGTAAATGATTATTTTAAGAGTTTATTTTAAAATAACCACAAATGCTGCAGATTATGAAACACACAATTCAACTCATCACTTTAGGTTATCTTTTGCATATGAAAGAAAAATAGTATGTATGTAGAAATTTGATTTTTATTAATTGTGATTTTAGGTTTTTTTTTTTTGGTTTTTTTTTTTTTTGTTTTTAATGCAAATAGTATTCCCTGTAGGAGTAGACAGGCCAAAGTAATTAATCAAAGGCATGTCTTCTGGCAAAGAAAGATAAATCTCTAGAAGAAGAAATGTGTGAAAGAGTTTGATAAAAAGTGGCCAACTCTTCATCCATTTCCTTTTTGTCTCTATATGAAAGAAAAAAAGCAATGATATCACTTAAAATTCAAATGGGTCGTGAAGTGACCAAAAGGTAAATTGACAGAAGTCTCAAAGCAAATTGTAGTGATTATAAGATCTTAAAAAGAAGCTGCTGTTATTGTTTTCCTGGCAAAGAAAAACATGAGGTTCCAGTGCTTCCAAAGTATATACTGAAAGTCCCAAGCAGGCTTTTAGTCACAATAAATTATTTAATCATTTTAAACAAATTTGGTTTAATTCTCAGTAGGCAAGTCCCCATTTCACAAAAGTCACAGTATCACAGTCGCCCTTGAGTGATTCCTGCTCTGCTGAGAGTGAGAGTAGATTGAATGAAAATGAAGATCAAACCAGCTTCACATCTGTAGAAGTGGTTGGTGAAGGCTAGAATATGTGGACAGAGCAGTGCAGAAGCGCAAGAAAGTTGTTGTACATGACGCCAGGCAAAGGTTTTAATCCTCAGTATGAAAGATGTTGGTATTTATTTCACAAGCAGGGTTGTGAACTGCAAAATAAAGCATACCCCAGAAACACTGTAGAGGAAATTGATGCATCTGATCCCAGCTCTGTGTTCAGTCACATTCTACTTCATCAGATCAAACACAAGCATTAGATCCTTGAGAAACAATACAGAACTTGCATGTAAAACTTACATGTGAGTTTCCGCATAATTGCTGAGCAGCACTGGCAGGGACTTCCTGTAATATCAGGAGATGTGCTAAATTTCAAATTCAGCCATAGTCAGATGTAGAAATACAGACTAATTCAAGCACAGTCTCCCAGTCTGACAATGCAAATTATATAACTGGAACAGAAACAGTGCCACATTGAAGGTCTTGAAGCAAGTACCTGAACTCTTTGAAAATACGGATTATTTATAAACTTCTGTTTCAATATATGGCAATATTATGTATTAAATGCATATCTGGTTTTGAATGGAATTTGATTTTCCACAGTACTGTGAAGTTTTCATTTAAAATTCTTGAATTTTTTTACTTTTTCTTTCAGTCTCAGGATTTTGTTCAGTTCACACATAAAGATCCATACTGTGAACCTGTTATGCTGTGAACTAATCCTCTGATTATTATTATTATTTTTTAATTAATTATAAGCAGTGCTTTTTTTGTCTGATTTGTATTAGCTGTGGTTGTATTTTTGACACATTAAGGTTCAATCTACACTCCAGTTTTCACTCTGCATTAGTTCTATGCATCAGTTCTCATATCATAAAAGTTTTAAGGATCCAAAGAGCTGCAGTAATTATTTAAAGGTGGTACTCTTTGCTAAAGACCTTTATAGAATATTAAGTTTTTTCAAATCTAATGTGCAAGTGTTTTCCATTCTCAGAAAGGGTTCCCAAATATATTTTGTATAAACATACTATCTCTTAACAAGATGTCTAAATCCAGTGTCAAGATAAGAAATTCTACATTAAGTCTTAATTTTCATCACAGTTCATGTCATTTATATATGATATCAGAATATTCTGAAATAAGAGGATGGACTGATCAGGGAAACATGACCATATAAGTAACTGGCCAGTCTGATTCTAGACAAGTTGTTGTACTTAATGCTGAGATTATAATAATTTTGGAATGAGCTTATCTTAGTTAAACAATTTAATTCTGATTATATTAAAAAAAAAAAAATACTGCTTCTGTGGCTTAGAATTCCCATTTAGTATCCTGAAATACATTGCATTACATGAGTCAAGAATTCTGATACAGTGCATTTTTTCCCACATTATAGCATAGCACAAAGAGAAGGAAGGGTGCTTTTCATCTGTGAAAAACCTCAGATATCACCCCCAGAGCTGCTTGCTCTTCTGTAGAGTGTGATCTGCAAGGTAGGATTGTAATACATAGTAGTTTTCTATAACTAAAACTCAAATATTCAAATTTTTTAAAGAAAGATGAAAAATACCCTGTGTAGATGAACACAGCCAGCAACTAGCTTGGTTAGATGTGGTGTTCATCTAAACAAAACAGGTGTGCAGGACCCTAACAGAATTGTGGGATTAGGCCATCAATGCACAGTAAAAGAAAAATTTCATCTTGGGAAGAAGTGCACTGATGAAAGTTTCTGCTGGAATGGGTAGCTAGTTCATGTTAAGTCTCATTTTGCAAAGATTACTTAATATTACAAGCTGGACCAAGAAAATCAGATCTGATTCATCATTAATAACAAAAATTTGTTAATTGCTTTAAGTAAATCTGTAGTTTTCTTGTGTTGTCTCACAGCAAATTACATAACTGTACAATTTCTTTACAAGCTTCTGGATTTGGAGAACATTTTTCTGGTTTTTGTTTTTGTTTTGCCTTGCTTTCCATTTCTTTGCTTCACAGTGCTCAAATAAATAAACTGTGAATCAAAATACATACAGCCATCTGGGTCTCTAGGAGGCAATTAATGAAAAATAGAGCAGAGATTTGGAAGTGGCTACTGCGAACTTGGCCTGTCAGACTGTATCTGTTGTCCCACACTATCGTCAGAGATGTTTGAGATTTTCCCATGCAAAAAAAGTAAGTTCTTTAAAAGTCTAATACTTCTAAAAACATTATCCATCCCAGCTATCCTAAGAAATTTTTTACTATCCTAATTAATTTTCTCTTAACATTTGCAGTAAGTGTTAAGAGAATAACTTTTCCTTCCAGTCATCTTCTTTCATTTTTTTCCTTTCAGAATTGAGAAAGTAAAAATTCAGGAATAGACAAATAGTTAATAATATAAATGAGACTATCATTCTTTCATCTCTTATAAAAAATGAGATTTTCATAATACATTGAAAAGTTTGCTTTTCCCCTAAGAATATATTTTTCACTGAAAATTATTGCAATTGAAATATTTTGACCAATTTTGAAAGTCATTTGGTTTTTAGTTGAACAGAAATATCAGTGGAGATCAGAAGGTATGGAGGCAGTTAAAAAGTAGACAGATTCCTCCAAAAATGAAACACAACATTGGGATGCATTGTAACTTGTGAAAATTCAAAGCTGGTTTTTAATAGAAATTGAATAAATTGTATGTATTGGAGCACAACCATGGATTTGCAAACAAAGTTGAAAAAATGATAACACATAAATTACATATTAGCAAGATCGCACAAATTCCACAGAAATGAACATCTTTCTAAATGAAGTCATATGTCCTGCCTTTTTGAACTGAAACAATAAAATTTCCAATTGCAAAAAGTACATTGGGAAGAATGTCTGCAATATTTCCTAATTTGAAAGAATTATGACTACTAGCAGATCAGTCACGAAAGCGAGTGTAAACTTACATGGGTAAGGGATGCTTCAGAATTTCTTTCTTTCTTTTTTTATTTTTTCTGTTAATTCAGCAGTGAAAACTGGTTATGCATATACTAAAAGTTTTCATTATGTAAGCAAAAGAATCCTTGTGATAAGCAGCCATCTAAATAATGAGAAAATATTCTTTTTAATATTTAATTAAGAAAACCAAAATTAGAACACTGATTTCATTAAGAGAAGTATGTTAATCCTTCTTTAACAGTAACTATCCAGAAAGATCTTAAAATATTTAGTACTTTTTTAGCTGTTGCAGTATATGGCATAGCAAATTCAGGACTCGTATGGCTCACCACTTAAGCTGAACATGAATTGTGTAGATGAGGCTCTAAAAAGTACTTGCTGTTCAACTTTGGTTTAAAATGAAGATAAGTATTTTTTCATGGTAAAAAGTAAACCAAAAAAAAAAAAAAAAAGAAAGGTCAAGCTTTGCTTGATAGTGATTTAGAGATACCTCTTCCTGAGTCAAGTATAAAAAGAAAATTGCTTTGGAAACTAAGAATTATATTATTTCTGGCTACCAAATAATAGACTTACCCTTAAATTTTCAGGTGTTTCATAGGGAATTAATTTGTCATGCAAGATTGGTAAATATTTTACAATAGCCTTTGTGATTAATTATAGTGTGTACTATAACTAATGTCGCAACTATATATCTTGTACTTTTAAACACCTGTCATGATAAGATCAGTTCAAACACTTCCTATCTGCTTTATATTCCATCTGCACAGAAGAACCAAGATGAACAAGTCCAAGCTTCTTTATTATGGACAGACTCAAAATACTGATTTGGAATGCTTTGTGGATATTAAGAAAATTAAACAATATGTAAAAATGTCTAAAGACTATGTAGAGACTAAATGTAAAGACTAAAATGTGGTGCTTAATGCATGTTTTTGGCTATACCTATTATATAGATGATGATGAATGATTATTATTATTTTACTAAATAGAAGCTTAATTCTTCGAAGTATTTAAAAATAAGAAGAAAAGTAAGTGTCTCTAAACTCAAATTTATTGGCTAATTTTTAAATGTTTTAAACAGCAAACACACTGCTCTGCTAATGTTTATTGCATAAAAGTGAAATGTGCCCTGTAGATTATTCAATAAATACTAAGGCATTAAATATACATTCTGAAGAAGAAAAAATGTACAGATGTATTTTTTTTGTCGAATGACTATTGTTACCATTTATTTCTCTTACTGTAAAAGACCCTTTCTATAATTTCAATAAAGTTATTCTGGCCATGGCAAAAATCTCTGACTTGAATGTTAAATAAAGAGCAAACCATTAGATTGGTGTTAATGTAAAAAAAAATGATGAAAAAAGAAATTGATCCCACAGTCTAATTGTTTATATTTCATACATTCCCTTGAGTGAAAAAAAGAATTTTTTTTTACAGTATCAGCTAATTATATCTCTGACTTTGCTAAAAAGAAAAGGCCTTGTAGCTTAATCTTTGATTTTTATACCATAGGTTAAAAAATAATATTTCTAAACAATAACAGCAAAAATTTAAGAAGATAAATTTTTATAATCAAGTGCTTTCCATGAACTTACAATTCAGGAGAATGGGAGAGGGAGGGGGAGGGGGGGGCAAAGAGGGTAGGGGAGGGCAGGGAAGGGGAAGGGAAAGGGAAAGGAAAGGGGAAGGGGGAAGGGGAAGGGGAAGGGGGAAGGGGAGGGG
>NW_024966367.1:0-1069 GCF_019238085.1 Lagopus leucura
GGAACGGGCAGCGCGTGGCTGAGTCTGCGCCTCTTCCTGTGTGTGCAAATCGCTGCGTGTGCACGGCTGCGGCTGCGGGGGGGAGAGGAACGGCAGCGTGCACGCGCCTGCAGCGCGCACACAGCGGGGGGATCGCAAGAGCGTGAGTGCGTGTGCATGCACGGGAGCGCGCACACCCAAGCGCGTGCTTGTGCAGTTGTGTGCATGCCGAGGGCGATGCTTGTACCTGTGAGCGCTCGCACACGTGCGTGCATGCAAAGCTGTGTTTCAGCTTGCGAGCGCGCTCGCACAAGACCGTGCACCTACAAGCGTGCAATACACGGAGCGCACGCACACCCAGGTGCACTTTTGCACGGGGGTGCGCGTGCACAGGAGCGTGCATGCACGAGTGTGCAATCCAAATCCAAGCGCACATCCAGGCGGATATTCGTATGAGTGGCTGCTTGCACACCCAACTGCCAGCCGTGCGTAGCACACAGGCGTGCAATTTCACACTCGGCTTTCTGCTCGCCTCCACGGCAGCGTGCGCACAACTGGGTGAGAGCGCTGCCGGGTGCGCACGCTTAGGTGTGCCCAGGTGTTCACACCCACCCCGGTGTGCACACACTCAGGTGCACGCTTGCACACCCCCCCCTTCACTCACTCCCGCGCATGCGCGGACCGCCCCCTCCGCAGGTGCGGGCGGGGTGAAGGTGGGGGTGCGCGGCCCCTTTAAGGGGAGCGCCCGGAAGGGTGCGCGCCCCTCCTGGCCACGCCCCCCTCTTGGCCACGCCCCTTTTCGTACCCCGCGCTCACCGCACCGCACCGGGCCGGCGCTGCCCCGCAGGGTGCGGGGAGGTGCGGGTCGGCGGGGCTCCGGCCATGGCGAGGAGCTTTGCGGCGTTGATGCTGCTGTGGCTGTGCGCGATGCTCCGCTCCTGTGCCGCCTTCAACCTGGACACCGCTTTCCCCGTGCTGAAGGAGGGGAGCGCGACGCGGGGCTTCTTCGGGTTCTCCGTCGCGCTGCATCGGCAGAACGAGAGGGAGGAGCGGTACCTGTGCGTGGGGCGGGGGGGTGGTTGAGGGGGGG
>NW_024966368.1:0-2468 GCF_019238085.1 Lagopus leucura
TCAGCAAGAACACTTTCTTGCAGTTAAGTACCCTTTAGAGGGTCAAGGCCACAGCAGTCCATCTGCATCTTATTTTGCTCCTCTGGGCAACTTGGGAGGTTAAAGAAAAAAGGCTGAGAACATTTTATTTCCTCTCAGGGCTCATTTTCCTCCCTTACACCACTAGATGTCTAGCCAGCTTCACAATTGGGTTGAGAGCACAGGGCAGTCAAACATTAACAGGATGACAAAGCTGCTCTGGTGGCAGCCTGCACTGACGCACACCCTGATGAAATGCAAGAAGGTGTTTATTAGCAAGAGAGCTGAAAATAAAGTGGCGTCCTGCAGGTGTTGCATAGGCAAGAGGAGAGGCAGGCTAGCATCCCACGGCTGCACTCAGGCTTTGGACACAAACCTAAGGGCACGTCTTCATTAAGCTGTTGTTTAAGGATGCTTTAAAAAAAGGCAGTGTTTCACCAAGTCCAATGACTGGTGCTGGAAATGCAGCACAGCAGAAGCACCCAGGTGGAAGAGTGTTTTGGGAATGGGTTACTGGCGCTGTAAGAGGACACCAGCAGGAGGCGAGGTGACAGCAGCACAAGGAAAAGCAAAAAGCACAAACTGAAAAAGGCTATCTTGGATTTTTTGGACCGAGACTGGTCTGAACTCTCTGCCGCCTCCTAATACAGCCAAAGATTAAAACAACACCGTGGAAATGAAAACAGCGCGTTAAGGAAACTGACAACCGTGCTGTTATCTGCTCCTGAGCCTCCTCCTGCACGCTGGCCAAGGAAGCAGCTGCTCCACCCCGATAGCAGCACAACTTATCAGCGTGTTATCTGCACGTTATGTGGCAGCAAGAGAAATACTAGAGGAAAGGGAATGATCACGAGGCACGCGTAAACACTTGCACGGGGCTGCAGTGAAGATCTGGCAGCAATTAACAGAATTGCCATTTCACACCTTACTGCTAAGATGTGACAGCATGTGTAGGAGCACTTTTGTTTTTAGGAGCATCAGGGCCTTCACGTATTCAGCCTCCATGAAAAGAGTTATTTTAAAAGGGCACTCACAACTCAAAGATTTTACCTAGATCTTCCTCAATCCCCAGCTGCAGTTTCTTGCCCTCCATCTTCTCAGTGTCTTCGTCGTTGAATTTGTACCACTCTCCTGTCTGTGGGTCCTTCACATGGGCGATGTAGTGCCCTGAGTATGCACTCACACCTCGGTGTATGAGAACAGCACTCAGTTTGTATACATAAGCACCATCTGGAAGGGAAACAGTGGTTATTTAGCTCCTGCTTTCTTCCCCAGCACTTCAGCTTTCTGCAGGGTAGCATGCAAAGGCTGCACCTAGCTGCCCAAGCCCTCTTCACATTGCTAGTTAGAACTCCTGCAACCTGCCCAGCTAGGCACAGGCAGCTGCTGCTCAGGCTTCCAACAGCTCTGGACAAACTCCCCAGCTATGAGCAGATTCAGACAAGATCCCCTCTCGTTTGTTGAGAAGTAACTGCCAATTACCACAGCGTGCTACTCACTTTGTTGTTCCATAAAAGGCTTCATGTCGAGCACCTCAGAGAAGCCAATGTAGGTGTTCAGCTTTTTCTTATGGCCGGTTTGTCTGTGCGAAGGCAAATGGCCAAGCTTCAGTTCAGGGGACAGCAATAACAGTTCACATCTCACAGTAACTTTCCTCGAAGCCCACCGAGCATCCCAAGAGAAGCTCATGCACGCACTCAATCCTCAACATCTCAAACCAATCCAGAAAGAGCAGAGCAGATGGCTTTCCAAAGGGCTTCCGAGCACCCAAGGCACTCCTGCTTTTACAGCATGTGCTCCAGAGGGAGGCTTACCTATCAAACGTTAAACGTATCAGCTGCAGGTTCAGTGTGCGTGGAAGTCTTAGCAGCCTGATCTTCCTTGTGGCATTCTGTTTACTCTGACAGGTTTCACAAAAAAGAGGATTGTCTCCTTCTAGTTTTTCTTCCTGACCGGGGAAGGGGGGCAGAAAGAAAGATCTTGAGAACAGGTTACCCCTGCAGTCAGCCCCTCAACCCGAGCCACCCACGGGAGACTGGAAAGCACTGAAGTTATTTTAATCATTGAAGTCTCCACCCAGCGGCCTTCCAAAATAATCTACAGGTCGGAAATTTGCAATCCTCTGGGCTAATAAGGGCACTTCATAGCATAGTCATAGCAGACCTCTGTCACTTTAAACGTCAAGCCAGACCTCAGGCTGCTTACAAGGCTGCCAGGTTTGCTCTCCACTTGACCGAAGTGCATCAAGTTGGTTTAATACCACTAGGGCTAAGGAGAAAGAAAACAAAGCAGCTGCCCTTTTAGGAGATCACGCAGACCAAGTTAATGTACAGCCACATTCTAGCCTGGAAATCGCAGTCCTTTGGGGCCAGAAAAACACACATCAGCCAAAGAAAGGAGAGTCTGTGCCTGGACAGTGCCAGCGGCAGGATTAGGCCTGAGAACTGCAA
>NW_024966369.1:0-5742 GCF_019238085.1 Lagopus leucura
CAGATCGAAGAAGTCAATCGACAGGTCACCTCCAGCAGCCAGGACATCCAGACCAGCAGCCACCAGCTCACCGAGCTGAAGCGCGAGATGCAGAACCTGGAGATCGAGCTGCAGGCGCAGCTCAGCACGGTACGCGGGGCAGCACGGAGCCTGGGCTCCTCGGGATGGCAAACTGCCTCCTGGGCACAGCTCTGTCCTGACCCCCTGCCTTCCACCTCCAGAAAGACTCGCTGGAAAACTCCTTGGCCGAGACGGAATCTCGCTACGGCTGCCTGCTGCAGCAAATCCAGGGGCAGATTAACGCCGTAGAGGAGGAGCTGGGCAACATCCGCTGCGAGATGGAGGGCCAGAGCCAGGAGTACAAGATGCTGCTGGGCATCAAGACCCGCCTGGAGCAGGAGATTGCTCAGTACCGGGCGCTGCTCCACGAGGGACAGCAAGACCTTGCGTATGTACACCATATTAAGAGCAAGGGAATGAAGCGAATCCTTTGAGTCTGTAATTTCTTAGAGTTTGCTTGTGTGCTTCAACAGCAGTATGTTCTCTGACCGTGTACGCAGTGGCTGTTCTTAACTGTTGGTGAATTGCTCTCCTCTCACAGTGCCTCCCAAGGAGCTTTCCAAGGAGGAGGAAAATCCTCCCAGTCATATTCTTCTAGTTCCTTCTCTCAATCCCAGTCTGGTGACGTGACAGGTAAGATTGCACTTCGTCATAATAGCCGTAAAGATTAAAGCTTACTAAAATAGGAGTAAATTAAAAAACCCACTTCTGATAATATGCTTAGAGTGCTGCTCCACTTGCAGCCATCTGAACTGCTCCCATGTTCTTTTGGTAACACACCACGATAGATGAAAAAATTCTGTTCTGCTGGAAATATCAGATTTCTCCTTCAGTCAATGATTTCCTCTGGTTTCACACAGGGCAGTCAAGAGTGTGCTAGAGCAAGAGCAGTGATGCTGGCATCCTCCTAAATGCACTGAGCTGACCCACGGACGAGAGGCAGAACCCAACGCTCCTGCAGCGCAGCCGATGCGATGCAGTGCGGAGCAGCGCTCATCGCTGGCCTCGCCTTCCCTTCTGCAATGCTGGCCTTACTCAACTTGTCTTTGTCAACTGGATCTTTGTTTAAAAGCTTGAATTCTGCTGATAATGCTGTCATTAATAAAACTTCACTTCTTTGATGCAAATAAAAATGTCTAAGGAATTTAATTCAACAAACTTTGAACACGCATCATCAAGTCATCCAACAAAATACAGGCTGTCCTGCCATGGTCTGTACATACACTAAGAACAACACATTCTGCTGTAAGAAAATGGCCACTGTGCCCAGGTGACATCACTGAGCTAAGGAAAGGAGAAGGAAAATGATGGGTAACCTCTGAAGATTAAGTAACTGTGACTGCACCAAGCTGTGCTCATTGCCACTGCTCTGACACATCAGAATCCATTCATCTTGGGCTTTACCTGGTTCATTATAGGTACAGTTCCCAGGGAAGGTGTGACTCAGTCCAGGTTGCTGCAGTACGATGGGGTTTCATGACGTTAAGTATTTCCACACCTTTAACTATGCAGAAAGCTGATTCCTAACTTCTGCTAGGAAAATCAGGCAACAAGGCAATGCTCCTGTTTCATTTAGTTTCACGAGCAAAAACATTCTCACATTTTACAGCTGAAATTCCAACTTAAATACTAATATAATGCCAAGAAGTCTTTTTTGTCTGTATCACCCATTGGTTGACACAGCACCTTCCAAGGAATCAGAGACACGTTTCCCCCACAAATGGTATTTTCTTTATGCTTCTGTTTCTCTCAGAAGATAGAAGAGTGCAATACAACTGGGGATGAAAGGGCAATGTTAGAACAGATGCTTTATACACGTTCTGCTTTCTGAAGGACGCAGCAGCTCCCTTTTCAATCCATAACTGCCCTTCAGCTCCCCAGAGGCAGCTTTCAGCCCGTTCAGAGCACTCCTGCTCCCCCCTCCACCCACCAGCCCTGCCATTTCACTGAAGGCTGCGCCACTGTTTCCATGGGGTAACAAAACAAAAAGCCTGCCCATCCCAACCAACTCAGCAGTTATTTAGGCTAGGTGCTGTTTCGGTAGCTGTGTGGCTGGGCTCGGCCATCACAGTAACATAATTGCAGCTCACAGCATCTGCAATGAGGAGATACGCCTTGCTCATCTCCAAAAGCTGGGTTGCCAAACTGACTTTTTTCAGGCCAGCATCAGGAATTTGTATGAAGAAAAGCCCCATTCCAAAGAAAAAGGGTTCATTTAAGGTTCTAACAATAGAGAGAGCGATGCAAAGCAAATGCAAACATGAGTTTCCTTTCCAAAGGCTACCAGAACTCACTCAGGTCTCAACTGCACTCAACACAGACAGTGATGTTACACAGACATCTTTCTCAGGAAGGGCTACAGAGACCTGAGCCCCATTTCATGCGTATCAATAAGCACTGCAAGGCTGTTCTGTTTGGCTCTAAACCTCCAGCAGCACAGAGAAGCATTGCAATGACCAAAGCTACAGCCTGCCACACCGCAGTGCTTTAGGGAGCACAGAGCGTTTCGGGATCAGTTTGTAAGAGTGTGGGGGCTGTGAAACAGATGGCAGCTCCCAGCTACATCTGGAAAACCGAAGCTGTGAGAAATGTTCTGAAAGGAATGGCCGTCCCATAAACTGCCACTGCCAGCAGAACGACATCACGGCTGAGTTCTCCCATTGACACCCTCTGCGTGCGGCCACTGGCGCGGTGGGCGCTGAGCTGCCCCGGTGCGGAGCAGGAGTCGTCCCAGGGAAGATGATGGAGCACACGGAGCTGTGCAGAAAGCAGCACACGCTGCAGTGCTGTCAGCAGGGCTGGGCCCACCTGCCTCCCAACGGCTGCTCCGGCTCTCACTGCAGCACAGCCACGGCTGCTCGAGGAGCGATACGAGACGTGTATTGCTCTGCAGAGAGCTGCAGGGAATAAAAAGGGCTTTGGCAGTATGGAGTTTCTGTTTGGGTCACTGTGATGGAGTTCCTGCTGAAGCAGATCAGAGAAGCGCGCTTCAGACCAAGACGAGGGCACTCCTTCATTGCAGAACAATTAATTGCCAGGAGATGCTTCGGAGGCCGTCCTCTCCCCTTGTGAGACCAAAGACATACATCCAGTGATGGCATCATGGTTTCTGTGAAAACCACTGAATATTTTGATTCTTTTGCCAATTCAGAGCATCTGTTTGTGGCTCTGAGCCCAATTTCACCAGTCAGTAAACAGCAATTAGAAAGTTTTCAAAACACTGCTACTTCAGATCAACTTTTCTGATTGTGAGCAAAAAGTCCCCCGGGGGAAGGAGCGATGTCAGCATCTCGCCGTCTCCTCATGGAGCTGAGGAGCCCCTGTGCCACTCACAGCAGCCACAGGCCGACCTCCTCCTGCCACTGCAGGGCTCTGAATGCCGATGGCAGCCCAGGAAATGGTGCTTTTAGGAGTGCTGAGCATCTGTGTGCCTCCAACACAGCCCTGCAGCTCCCTCAGCCCAAAGCAGAGCCACGGCATGCGGGACCAAAACGGAGTGGGACACGGAAAGGAGCTGGAGAACAGGACTGAAATGTAAATCTTTGTGATACAGTCACAGCCATGACCGTGTTAGGAAAAAAAAAAAGGAAAAGAGGGACGGTGAGCCATAGGAAAGGTCTCTGTCGATGGCATGAAATTGCAGCGTTGGGAAATGTTTGGAATTGTTGGGTCAGATGTTATGATGCAACAATACCGAGAAGCAGATATAAAATCAACACCTCTGGCATCAATGCCAATCAGCAATAAACATCTCATAAGGAAGAATAAAAGAGCATTTCAACAATCTAATGGGGAAAATATGAGTAAGGAATCACACCCTGTGAGAAAATCATTTTTCTTTTTTAATAATGATGACTCAGTCCCAGATATGCAAAGCAACTGGTTCTGACGTGCAGATAATTAGAGAGCTACTAATAAATGAACAACCCTAATTACAAAGATCAAAGTATCAAATGATCTCCAGCATATCTATGAAACATGTGTAGTGGTACCAAGAGGAGGGTGAACGGCTTTCCGTGACTCTCAGTCAATTACTGCACACACCAGTGATTTTATGGGCTTCAGAACTGGTTTGGCCAACAGACAGAATGTTGCCCCAGCCACAACCTGAAGCAAGGAGGACCATCAGTGAAGAAACCCACAAGGAGAACTGGTAGAGATGAATTCCATCAGTTTCCCTCTCCTGTACAGAGCCTCCTGCCTCTCAGGCTTAAAATGTATGCTCTCCAGAAGCGATTTAATGGCAAAATCCCATTTGCAAAGAAGGGTTCTTCCCGCCCTGTTCTCCAACAAATGCTGTGATTGTGCCACTGCACCAAAGCCAGAAGGCACTGGGGATTGAAGGGGTCACAGCTGAGTCCATTATGTGAAGAATAAATGCCTCCCATAACAGACCAAGGCCAACCTCACAGCTGCCTCCTCCGCCATCAAACTCCCACAGCAGAGGCACCTTCCAAACCATTTTGCTTCCATGGACAAAGCGCTTTCCCTCATTTCCAGCACTCAATGCCAGACAACATCCTTCCCTGTGGACAACAGAACTGTCTTTATTTTAAATGGCAGCAGCATCTCCTTCCATAGCAGCAAGTCTCAGCCTTCTGTTTGCTAAGGTGAAAAGCTGCAGCCGCTTACTGTCCTCTCCCAAGACACTCAGTGGTGTAAACTCCACACCTCCCCTTCTGCTTAGAATAGCCTGGAAACCAGCGAACATAAAAGACAAAAAATTAAAAAGCACAGCTTTAAAAATGACATTCTTGCACGTCCTCTGCTCTGTGCAGAACGTCAGGTTATTTCCTGCAGATGGAACCAGTTTGGTGAAGCAGGAACTCCGCCTCCTCAGCAGTTCTACTGAGATTTACCAATAAACACCATGAAGACGCTGCACAAGATGAGCTTCCACTGCAGGACAGCAGCTAAACCTCAGAGATGTTGTTTCCAAAAAAAAAAAAAAAAGCAAAATTAAGGGACCTGAATTCATATTTCTCCAACTCTAAAATTGAAAGGTAACACAGCGGTGCCTTCAGCAGCCCTGCTCAGGACAAAAAAAATGGCAAGGATCAAAGAGGAGCTATTAAAATAAGTTTCACTCATGAAGTAGCCAGCAACACGCTATCTGAAACAAAATCTAACACACAGCCACCCACCCCAAATTATAGAGCGCGCTTTGTGTGAATCAGCATTGCAAACACAATACCTATGGGGAGGGCCGTCCCAGGTCCCAAAAGAAATTCCCCTTAGCTCATCACTTTTGGCATGAGCGCTGTGGCTGGCAAACCCCATGGGAAGCGGCACTGCCTGGAGGTGACACCCACCCGGTGAGGTATAAAGAGGCCCCGGCGAGGGCAGGAGGCAGCGCTTCCACTTCTGCATCGGGCTCGCAGCAGGCTCGGCTTTTGTCGCCACATCCACCTCTCACCATGAGCTGCAGCATCAAGAGGACATCCAGCACCTCGTACCGCAGCGCAGGCGGGGGAGGCATCTGCGCCGGGGCCGGCGGCAGGAGCTCCTCCGCCTCGTGCCGGCGCTACGCCTCCTCCGTGATCGGCGGCAGCTCCGCGGGGGCAGCGTGCGGCATCGGCTACGGCGGGGGCATGAGCGCCGGCAGCCTCGCCGGGGGCTTCTGCGGGGGCCTGGGAGGAGGCTTCGGGGGCGGCTTTGCGGGAAGCTTCGGCGCCGGGGGGG